>NW_025746402.1:0-118018 GCF_021184085.1 Oncorhynchus gorbuscha
ACAGTCCACAACTAACCCAGCACCACACAGTCCGCAACTAACCCTAACCCAGCACCACACAGTCTGCAACTAACCCTAACCCAGCACCACACAGTCTGCAACTAACCCCTAACCCAACACCACACAGTTTACAACTAACCCTAACCCAGCACCACAGTCTACAACTAACCCAGCATCACACACAGTCTACAACTAACCCTAACCCAGCACCACACACAGTCTACAACTAACCCAGCAACACACAGTCTACAACTAACCCTAACCCAGCACCACAGTCTACAACTAACCCAGCATCACACACAGTCTACAACTAACCCTAACCCAGCACCACACAGTCTACAACTAACCTAACCCAGCACCACACACAGTCCACAACTAACCCAGCACCACACACAGTCCACAACTAACCCAGCACCACACACAGTCTACAACTAACCCAGCACCACACACAGTCTACAACTAACCCAGCACCACACACAGTCTACAACTAACCCAGCACCACACACAGTCTACAACTAACGCAGCACCACACACAGTCTACAACTAACCCTAACCCAGCACCACACAGTCTACAACTAACCCTCACCCAGCACCACACAGTCTACAACTAACCCAGCACCACACACAGTCTACAACTAACCCAGCACCACACACAGTCTACAACTAACCCAGCACCACACACAGTCTACAACTAACCCAGCACCACACACAGTCTACAAATAACGCAGCACCACACACAGTCTACAACTAACCCAGCACCACACACAGTCTACAACTAACCCAGCAACACACAGTCTACAACTAACCCTAACCCAGCACCACAGTCTACAACTAACCCAGCATCACACACAGTCTACAACTAACCCTAACCCAGCACCACACAGTCTACAACTAACCCTAACCCAGCACCACACACAGTCCACAACTAACCCAGCACCACACACAGTCCACAACTAACCCAGCACCACACACAGTCTACAACTAACCCTAACCCAGCACCACAGTCTACAACTAACCCTAACCCAGCACCACACACAGTCTACAACTAACCCAGCACCACACATTTCTACAACTAACCCAGCACCACACACAGTCTACAACTAACCCAGCACCACACACAGTCTACAACTAACCCAGCACCACACACAGTCTACAACTAACCCAGTACCACACACAGTCTACAACTAACCCAGCACCACACACAGTCTACAACTAACCCAGCACCACACAGTCTACAACTAACCCAGCACCACACACAGTCTACAACTAACCCAGCACCACCCACAGTCTACAACTAACCCAGCACCACACAGTCTACAACTAACCCAGCACCACACAGTCTACAACTAACCCTAACCCAGCACCACACACAGTCTACAACTAACCCAGCACCACACACAGTCTACAACTAACCCAGCACCACACCGTCTACAACTAACCCTAACCCAGCACCACACAGTCTACAACTAACCCAGCACCACACAGTCTACAACTAATCCAGCACCACCCCTCTCCTCCACTCTCTCCACTGGCTTCCAGTTGAAGCTCGCATCCGCTACAAGACCATGGTGCTTGCCTATGGAGCTGTGAGTGGAATGGCACCTCAGTACCTCCAGGCTCTGATCAGGCCCTACACCCAAACAAGGGCACTGCGTTCATCCACCTCTGGCCTGCTCGCCTCCCTACCACTGAGGAAGTACAGTTCCCGCTCAGCCCAGTCTAAACTGTTCGCTGCTCTAGCCCCCCAATGGTGGAACAAACTCCCTCACGACGCCAGGACAGCGGAGTCAATCACCACCTTCCGGAGACACCTGAAACCCCACCTCTTTAATACCTAGGATAGGATAAGTAATCCTTCTCACCCCCCCTCCCCTTAAAGATTTAGATGCACTATTGTAAAGTGACTGTTCCACTGGATGTCATAAGGTGAATGCACCAATTTGTAAGTCGCTCTGGATAAGAGCGTCTGCTAAATGACTTAAATGTAATGTAACTACAACTAACCCAGCACCACACAGTCTACCACTAACCCAGCACCACACAGTCTACAACCAACCCAGTCTACAACTAACCCAGCACCACACACAGTCCACAACTAACCCAGCACCACACAGTCCGCAACTAACCCTAACCCAGCACCACACAGTCTGCAACTAACCCTAACCCAGCACCACACAGTCTGCAACTAACCCTAACCCAACACCACACAGTTTACAACTAACCCTAACCCAGCACCACAGTCTACAACTAACCCAGCATCACACACAGTCTACAACTAACCCTAACCCAGCACCACACACAGTCTACAACTAACCCAGCAACACACAGTCTACAACTAACCCTAACCCAGCACCACAGTCTACAACTAACCCAGCATCACACACAGTCTACAACTAACCCTAACCCAGCACCACACAGTCTACAACTAACCCTAACCCAGCACCACACACAGTCCACAACTAACCCAGCACCAGCACACAGTCCACAACTAACCCAGCACCACACACAGTCTACAACTAACCCAGCACCACACACAGTCTACAACTAACCCAGCACCACACACAGTCTACAACTAACCCAGCACCACACACAGTCTACAACTAACGCAGCACCACACACAGTCTACAACTAACCCTAACCCAGCACCACACAGTCTACAACTAACCCAGCACCCAGCACCACACAGTCTACAACTAACCCAGCACCACACACAGTCTACAACTAACCCAGCACCACACACAGTCTACAACTAACCCAGCACCACACACAGTCTACAACTAACCCAGCACCACACACAGTCTACAACTAACCCAGCACCACACACAGTCTACAACTAACCCAGCACCACACACAGTCTACAACTAACCCAGCACCACACACAGTCTACAACTAACCCAGCACCACACACAGTCTACAACTAACCCAGCACCACAGTCTACCACTAACCCAGCACCACACACAGTCTACAACTAACCCAGCACCACACACAATCTACAACTAACCCAGCACCACACACAGTCCACAACTAACCCAGCACCACACACAGTCCACAACTAACCCAGCACCACACAGTCCGCAACTAACCCTAACCCAGCACAACACAGTCTGCAACTAACCCTAACCCAGCACCACACAGTCTGCAACTAACCCTAACCCAGCACCACACACAGTTTACAACTAACCCTAACCCAGCACCACAGTCTACAACTAACCCAGCATCACACACAGTCCACAACTAACCCAGCACCACACAGTCCGCAACTAACCCTAACCCAGCACCACACAGTCTGCAACTAACCCTAACCCAGCACCACACACAGTTTACAACTAACCCTAACCCAGCACCACAGTCTACAACTAACCCAGCACCACACACAGTCCACAACTTGCCCAGCACCACACAGTCCGCAACTAACCCTAACCCAGCACCACACAGTCTGCAACTAACCCTAACCCAGCACCACACACAGTCTACAACTAACCCTAACCCAGCACCACAGTCTACAACTAACCCTAACCCAGCACCACACACAGTCTACAACTAACCCAGCACCACACATTTCTACAACTAACCCAGCACCACACACAGTCTACAACTAACCCAGCACCACACACAGTCTACAACTAACCCAGCACCACACACAGTCTACAACTAACCCATCACCACACACAGTCTACAACTAACCCAGCACCACACAGTCTACAACTAACCCAGCACCACACACAGTCTACAACTAACCCAGCACCACCCACAGTCTACAACTAACCCAGCACCACACAGTCTACAACTAACCCAGCACCACACACAGTCTACAACTAACCCAGCACCACACACAGTCTACAACTAACCCAGCACCACACACAGTCTACAACTAACCCAGCACCACACACAGTCTACAACTAACCCAGCACCACACACAGTCTACAACTAACCCAGCACCACACACAGTCTACAACTAACCCAGCACCACACACAGTCTACAACTAACCCAGCACCACACACAGTCTACAACTAACCCAGCACCACACACAGTCTACAACTAACCCAGCACCACACACAGTCTACAACTAACCCAGCACCACACACAGTCTACAACTAACCCAGCACCACACACAGTCTACAACTAACCCAGCACCACAGTCTACCACTAACCCAGCACCACACACAGTCTACAACTAACCCAGCACCACACACAATCTACAACTAACCCAGCACCACACACAGTCCACAACTAACCCAGCACCACACACAGTCCACAACTAACCCAGCACCACACAGTCCTACAACTAACCCTAACCCAGCACAACACAGTCTGCAACTAACCCTAACCCAGCACCACACAGTCTGCAACTAACCCTAACCCAGCACCACACACAGTTTACAACTAACCCTAACCCAGCACCACAGTCTACAACTAACCCAGCATCACACACAGTCCACAACTAACCCAGCACCACACAGTCCGCAACTAACCCTAACCCAGCACCACACAGTCTGCAACTAACCCTAACCCAGCACCACACACAGTTTACAACTAACCCTAACCCAGCACCACAGTCTACAACTAACCCAGCACCACACACAGTCCACAACTAACCCAGCACCACACAGTCCGCAACTAACCCTAACCCAGCACCACACAGTCTGCAACTAACCCTAACCCAGCACCACACACAGTCTACAACTAACCCTAACCCAGCACCACAGTCTACAACTAACCCTAACCCAGCACCACACACAGTCTACAACTAACCCAGCACCACACATTTCTACAACTAACCCAGCACCACACACAGTCTACAACTAACCCAGCACCACACACAGTCTACAACTAACCCAGCACCACACACAGTCTACAACTAACCCATCACCACACACAGTCTACAACTAACCCAGCACCACACAGTCTACAACTAACCCAGCACCACACACAGTCTACAACTAACCCAGCACCACCCACAGTCTACAACTAACCCAGCACCACACAGTCTACAACTAACCCAGCACCACACACAGTCTACAACTAACCCAGCACCACACACAGTCTACAACTAACACAGCACCACACACAGTCTACAACTAACCCAGCACCACACACAGTCTACAACTAACCCAGCACCACACACAGTCTACAACTAACCCTAACCCAGCACCACACAGTCTACAACTAACCCTAACCCAGCACCACACAGTCTACAACTAACCCAGCACCACACACAGTCTACAACTAACCCAGCACCACACAGTCTGCAACTAACCCTAACCCAGCACCACACAGTCTGCAACTAACCCTAACCCAACACCACACAGTTTACAACTAACCCTAACCCAGCACCACACAGTCTACAACTAACCCAGCACCACACACAGTCTACAACTAACCCAGCATCACACACAGTCTAACACCCAGCATCACACAAGTCTACAACTAACCCTAAGCACCACACACAGTCTACAACTAACCCAGCAACACACAGTCTACAACTAACCCTAACCCAGCACCACAGTCTACAACTAACCCAGCATCACACACAGTCTACAACTAACCCTAACCCAGCACCACACAGTCTACAACTAACCCTAACCCAGCACCACACACAGTCCACAACTAACCCAGCACCACACACAGTCTACAACTAACCCTAACCCAGCACCACAGTCACAACTAACCCTAACCCAGCACCACACACAGTCTACAACTAACCCAGCACCACACATTTCTACAACTAACCCAGCACCACACACAGTCTACAACTAACCCAGCACCACACACAGTCTACAACTAACCCAGCACCACACACAGTCTACAACTAACCCAGCACCACACACAGTCTACAACTAACCCAGCACCACACACAGTCTACAACTAACCCAGCACCACACAGTCTACAACTAACCCAGCACCACACACAGTCTACAACTAACCCAGCACCACCCACAGTCTACAACTAACCCAGCACCACACAGTCTACAACTAACCCAGCACCACACAGTCTACAACTAACCCTAACCCAGCACCACACACAGTCTACAACTAACCCAGCACCACACACAGTCCACAACTAACCCAGCACCACACAGTCCGCAACTAACCCTAACCCAGCACAACACAGTCTGCAACTAACCCTAACCCAGCACCACACAGTCTGCAACTAACCCTAACCCAGCACCACACACAGTTTACAACTAACCCTAACCCAGCACCACAGTCTACAACTAACCCAGCATCACACACAGTCCACAACTAACCCAGCACCACACAGTTTACAACTAACCCTAACCCAGCACCACAGTCTACAACTAACCCAGCATCACACACAGTCTACAACTAACCCTAACCCAGCACCACACACAGTCTACAACTAACCCAGCAACACACAGTCTGAAACTAACCCTAACCCAGCACCACAGTCTACAACTAACCCAGCATCACACACAGTCTACAACTAACCCTAACCCAGCACCACACAGTCTACAACTAACCCTAACCCAGCACCACACACAGTCCACAACTAACCCAGCACCACACACAGTCCACAACTAACCCAGCACCACACACAGTCTACAACTAACCCTAACCCAGCACCACAGTCTACAACTAACCCTAACCCAGCACCACACACAGTCTACAACTAACCCAGCACCACACATTTCTACAACTAACCCAGCACCACACACAGTCTACAACTAACCCAGCACCACACACAGTCTACAACTAACCCAGCACCACACACAGTCTACAACTAACCCAACACCTACCCACACACAGTCTACAACTAACCCAGCACCACACACAGTCTACAACTAACCCAGCACCACACAGTCTACAACTAACCCAGCACCACACACAGTCTACAACTAACCCAGCACCACACACAGTCTACAACTAACCCAGCACCACACACAGTCTACAACTAACCCAGCACCACACAGTCTACAACTAACCCAGCACCACACAGTCTACAACTAACCCTAACCCAGCACCACACACAGTCTACAACTAACCCAGCACCACACACAGTCTACAATTAACCCAGCACCACACCGTCTACAACTAACCCTAACCCAGCACCACACAGTCTACAACTAACCCAGCACCACACAGTCTACAACTAATCCAGCACCACCCCTCTCCTCCACTCTCTCCACTGGCTTCCAGTTGAAGCTCGCATCCGCTACAAGACCATGGTGCTTGCCTATGGAGCTGTGAGTGGAATGGCACCTCAGTACCTCCAGGCTCTGATCAGGCCCTACACCCAAACAAGGGCACTGCGTTCATCCACCTCTGGCCTGCTCGCCTCCCTACCACTGAGGAAGTACAGTTCCCGCTCAGCCCAGTCTAAACTGTTCGCTGCTCTAGCCCCCCAATGGTGGAACAAACTCCCTCACGACGCCAGGACAGCGGAGTCAATCACCACCTTCCGGAGACACCTGAAACCCCACCTCTTTAATACCTAGGATAGGATAAGTAATCCTTCTCACCCCCCCTCCCCTTAAAGATTTAGATGCACTATTGTAAAGTGACTGTTCCACTGGATGTCATAAGGTGAATGCACCAATTTGTAAGTCGCTCTGGATAAGAGCGTCTGCTAAATGACTTAAATGTAATGTAAATGTCTACAACTAACCCAGCACCACACAGTCTACCACTAACCCAGCACCACACAGTCTACAACTAACCCAGCACCACACACAGTCCACAACTAACCCAGCACCACACAGTCCGCAACTAACCCTAACCCAGCACCACACAGTCTGCAACTAACCCTAACCCAGCACCACACAGTCTGCAACTAACCCTAACCCAACACCACACAGTTTACAACTAACCCTAACCCAGCACCACAGTCTACAACTAACCCAGCATCACACACAGTCTACAACTAACCCTAACCCAGCACCACACACAGTCTACAACTAACCCAGCAACACACAGTCTACAACTAACCCTAACCCAGCACCACAGTCTACAACTAACCCAGCATCACACACAGTCTACAACTAACCCTAACCCAGCACCACACAGTCTACAACTAACCCTAACCCAGCACCACACACAGTCCACAACTAACCCAGCACCACACACAGTCCACAACTAACCCAGCACCACACACAGTCTACAACTAACCCAGCACCACACACAGTCTACAACTAACCCAGCACCACACACAGTCTACAACTAACCCAGCACCACACACAGTCTACAACTAACGCAGCACCACACACAGTCTACAACTAACCCTAACCCAGCACCACACAGTCTACAACTAACCCTCACCCAGCACCACACAGTCTACAACTAACCCAGCACCACACACAGTCTACAACTAACCCAGCACCACACACAGTCTACAACTAACCCAGCACCACACACAGTCTACAACTAACCCAGCACCACACACAGTCTACAACTAACCCAGCACCACACACAGTCTACAACTAACCCAGCACCACACACAGTCTACAACTAACCCAGCACCACACACAGTCTACAACTAACCCAGCACCACACACAGTCTACAACTAACCCAGCACCACACACAGTCTACAACTAACCCAGCACCACAGTCTACCACTAACCCAGCACCACACACAGTCTACAACTAACCCAGCACCACACACAATCTACAACTAACCCAGCACCACACACAGTCCACAACTAACCCAGCACCACACACAGTCCACAACTAACCCAGCACCACACAGTCCGCAACTAACCCTAACCCAGCACAACACAGTCTGCAACTAACCCTAACCCAGCACCACACAGTCTGCAACTAACCCTAACCCAGCACCACACACAGTTTACAACTAACCCTAACCCAGCACCACAGTCTACAACTAACCCAGCATCACACACAGTCCACAACTAACCCAGCACCACACAGTCCGCAACTAACCCTAACCCAGCACCACACAGTCTGCAACTAACCCTAACCCAGCACCACACACAGTTTACAACTAACCCTAACCCAGCACCACAGTCTACAACTAACCCAGCACCACACACAGTCCACAACTACAACTAACCCTAACCCAGCACCACACAGTCTGCAACTAACCCTAACCCAGCACCACAGTCTACAACTAACCCTAACCCAGCACCACACACAGTCTACAACTAACCCAGCACCACACATTTCTACAACTAACCCAGCACCACACACAGTCTACAACTAACCCAGCACCACACACAGTCTACAACTAACCCAGTACCACACACAGTCTACAACTAACCCAGCACCACACACAGTCTACAACTAACCCAGCACCACACAGTCTACAACTAACCCAGCACCACACACAGTCTACAACTAACCCAGCACCACCCACAGTCTACAACTAACCCAGCACCACACAGTCTACAACTAACCCAGCACCACACACAGTCTACAACTAACCCAGCACCACACACAGTCTACAACTAACCCAGCACCACACACAGTCTACAACTAACCCAGCACCACACACAGTCTACAACTAACCCAGCACCACACACAGTCTACAACTAACCCAGCACCACACACAGTCTACAACTAACCCAGCACCACACACAGTCTACAACTAACCCAGCACCACACACAGTCTACAACTAACCCAGCACCACACACAGTCTACAACTAACCCAGCACCACACACAGTCTACAACTAACCCAGCACCACACACAGTCTACAACTAACCCAGCACCACACACAGTCTACAACTAACCCAGCACCACACACAGTCTACAACTAACCCAGCACCACACACAATCTACAACTAACCCAGCACCACACACAGTCCACAACTAACCCAGCACCACACACAGTCCACAACTAACCCAGCACCACACAGTCCGCAACTAACCCTAACCCAGCACAACACAGTCTGCAACTAACCCTAACCCAGCACCACACAGTCTGCAACTAAACCTAACCCAGCACCACACACAGTTTACAACTAACCCTAACCCAGCACCACAGTCTACAACTAACCCAGCATCACACACAGTCCACAACTAACCCAGCACCACACAGTCCGCAACTAACCCTAACCCAGCACCACACAGTCTGCAACTAACCCTAACCCAGCACCACACACAGTTTACAACTAACCCTAACCCAGCACCACAGTCTACAACTAACCCAGCACCACACACAGTCCACAACTAACCCAGCACCACACAGTCCGCAACTAACCCTAACCCAGCACCACACAGTCTGCAACTAACCCTAACCCAGCACCACACACAGTCTACAACTAACCCTAACCCAGCACCACAGTCTACTAACCACACAAGTCCCTAACCCAGCACCACACACAGTCTACAACTAACCCAGCACCACACACAGTCTACAACTAACCCAGCACCACACACAGTCTACAACTAACCCAGCACCACACACAGTCTACAACTAACCCAGTACCACACACAGTCTACAACTAACCCAGCACCACACACAGTCTACAACTAACCCAGCACCACACAGTCTACAACTAACCCAGCACCACACACAGTCTACAACTAACCCAGCACCACCCACAGTCTACAACTAACCCAGCACCACACAGTCTACAACTAACCCAGCACCACACACAGTCTACAACTAACCCAGCACCACACACAGTCTACAACTAACACAGCACCACACACAGTCTACAACTAACCCAGCACCACACACAGTCTACAACTAACGCAGCACCACACACAGTCTACAACTAACCCTAACCCAGCACCACACAGTCTACAACTAACCCTCACCCAGCACCACACAGTCTACAACTAACCCAGCACCACACACAGTCTACAACTAACCCAGCACCACACAGTCTGCAACTAACCCTAACCCAGCACCACACAGTCTGCAACTAACCCTAACCCAGCACCACACAGTTTACAACTAACCCTAACCCAGCACCACAGTCTACAACTAACCCAGCATCACACACAGTCTACAACTAACCCTAACCCAGCACCACACACAGTCTACAACTAACCCAGCAACACACAGTCTACAACTAACCCTAACCCAGCACCACAGTCTACAACTAACCCAGCATCACACACAGTCTACAACTAACCCTAACCCAGCACCACACAGTCTACAACTAACCCTAACCCAGCACCACACACAGTCCACAACTAACCCAGCACCACACACAGTCTACAACTAACCCTAACCCAGCACCACAGTCTACAACTAACCCTAACCCAGCACCACACACAGTCTACAACTAACCCAGCACCACACATTTCTACAACTAACCCAGCACCACACACAGTCTACAACTAACCCAGCACCACACACAGTCTACAACTAACCCAGCACCACACACAGTCTACAACTAACCCAGTACCACACACAGTCTACAACTAACCCAGCACCACACACAGTCTACAACTAACCCAGCACCACACAGTCTACAACTAACCCAGCACCACACACAGTCTACAACTAACCCAGCACCACACACAGTCTACAACTAACCCAGCACCACACAGTCTACAACTAACCCAGCACCACACAGTCTACAACTAACCCTAACCCAGCACCACACACAGTCTACAACTAACCCAGCACCACACACAGTCCACAACTAACCCAGCACCACACAGTCCGCAACTAACCCTAACCCAGCACAACACAGTCTGCAACTAACCCTAACCCAGCACCACACAGTCTGCAACTAACCCTAACCCAGCACCACACACAGTTTACAACTAACCCTAACCCAGCACCACAGTCTACAACTAACCCAGCATCACACACAGTCCACAACTAACCCAGCACCACACAGTCCGCAACTAACCCTAACCCAGCACCACACAGTCTGCAACTAACCCTAACCCAGCACCACACACAGTTTACAACTAACCCTAACCCCACACAGTCTACAACTAACCCAGCACCACACACAGTCCACAACTAACCCAGCACCACACAGTCCGCAACTAACCCTAACCCAGCACCACACAGTCTGCAACTAACCCTAACCCAGCACCACACACAGTCTACAACTAACCCTAACCCAGCACCACACACAGTTTACAACTAACCCTAACCCAGCACCACACAGTCTACAACTAACCCTAACCCAGCACCACACACAGTCCACAACTAACCCAGCACCACACACAGTCCACAACTAACCCAGCACCACACACAGTCTACAACTAACCCAGCACCACACACAGTCTACAACTAACCCAGCACCACACACAGTCTACAACTAACCCAGCACCACACACAGTCTACAACTAACCCAGCACCACACACAGTCTACAACTAACCCTAACCCAGCACCACACACAGTCTACAACTAACCCAGCACCACACACAGTCTACAACTAACCCAGCACCACACAGTCTACAACTAACCCAGCACCATACACAGTCTACAACTAACCCAGCACCACACACAGTCTACAACTAACCCAGCACCACACACAGTCTACAACTAACCCAGCACCACACAGTCTACCACTAACCCAGCACCACACAGTCTACAACTAACCCAGCACCACACACAGTCTACAACTAACCCAGCACCACACAGTCTACAACTAACCCAGCACCACACACAGTCTACAACTAACCCAGCACCACCCACAGTCTACAACTAACCCAGCACCACACAGTCTACAACTAACCCAGCACCACACACAGTCTACAACTAACCCAGCACCACACACAGTCTACAACTAACCCAGCACCACACACAGTCTACAACTAACCCAGCACCACACACAGTCTACAACTAACCCAGCACCACACACAGTCTACAACTAACCCTAACCCAGCACCACACAGTCTACAACTAACCCTCACCCAGCACCACACAGTCTACAACTAACCCAGCACCATACACAGTCTACAACTAACCCAGCACCACACACAGTCTACAACTAACCCAGCACCACAGTCTACAACTAACCCTAACCCAGCACCACACACAGTCTACAACTAACCCACCACCACACAGTCTACAACTAACCCTAACCCAGCACCACACACAGTTTACAACTAACCCTAACCCAGCACCACAGTCTACAACTAACCCAGCATCACACACAGTCTACAACTAACCCTAACCCAGCACCACACAGTCTACAACTAACCCTAACCCAGCACCACACACAGTCCACAACTAACCCAGCACCACACACAGTCTACAACTAACCCAGCACCACACAGTCTACAACAAACCCTAACCCAGCACCACACAGTCTACAACTAACCCAGCACCACACAGTCTACAACTAATCCAGCACCACCCCTCTCCTCCACTCTCTCCACTGGCTTCCAGTTGAAGCTCGCATCCGCTACAAGACCATGGTGCTTGCCTACGGAGCTGTGAGGGGAACGGCACCTCAGTACCTCCAGGCTCTGATCAGGCCCTACACCCAAACAAGGGCACTGCGTTCATCCACCTCTGGCCTGCTCGCCTCCCTACCACTGAGGAAGTACAGTTCCCGCTCAGCCCAGTCTAAACTGTTCACTGCTCTGGCCCCCCAATGGTGTAACAAACTCCCTCACTCCCTTGACTCCGCCAGGACAGCGGAGTCAATCACCACCTTCCGGAGACACCTGAAACCCCACCTCTTTAATACCTAGGATAGGATAAGTAATCCTTCTCACCCCCCCCCCTTTAATATTTAGATGCACTATTGTAAAGTGACTGTTCCACTGGATGTCATAAAGTGAATGCACCAATTTGTAAGTCGCTCTGGATAAGAGCATCTGCTAAATGACTTAAATGTAATGTAAATGTCTACAACTAACCCACCACCACACACAGTCTACAACTAACCCAGCACCACACACAGTCTATAACTAACCCAGCACCACACACAGTCTACAACTAACCCAACCCAGCACCACACACAGTCTACAACTAACCCAGCACCACACACAGTCTACAACTAACCCTAACCCAGCACCACACAGTCTACAACTAACCCTAACCCAGCACCACACACAGTCTACAACTAACCCAGCACCACACACAGTCTACAACTAACCAAGCACCACACACAGTCTACAACTAACCCAGCACCACACAGTCTACAACTAACCCAGCACCACACACATTCTACAACTAACCCAGCACCACAGTCTACCACTAACCCAGCACCTCACACAGTCTACAACTAACCCAGCACCACACACAGTCTACAACTAACCCAGCACCACAGTCTACAACTAACCCAGCACCACACACAGTCTACAACTAACCCAGCACCACACACAGTCTACAACTAACCCAGCACCACACACAGTCTAACCCAGCACACAGTCTAACTAACCCAGCACCACACACAGTCTACAACTAACCCAGCACCACACACAGTCTACAACTAACCCAGCACCACACACAGTCTACAACTAACCCAGCACCACACAGTCTACAACTAACCCAGCACCACACAGCCTACAACTAACCCATCACCACACACAGTCTACAACTAGCCCAGCACCACACAGCCTACAACTAACCCTAACCCAGCACCACACACAGTCTACAACTAACCCTAACCCAGCACCACACAGTCTACAACTAACCCTAACCCAGCACCACACAGTCTACAACTAACCCAGCACCACACAGTCCGCAACTAACCCTAACCCAGCACCACACAGTCTGCAACTAACCCTAACCCAGCACCACACAGTCTGCAACTAACCCTAACCCAGCACCACACACAGTTTACAACTAACCCTAACCCAGCACCACAGTCTACAACTAACCCAGCATCACACACAGTCTACAACTAACCCTAACCCAGCACCACACAGTCTACAACTAACCCTAACCCAGCACCACACACAGTCCACAACTAACCCAGCACCACACACAGTCTACAACTAACCCAGCACCACACACAGTCTACAACTAACCCAGCACCACACACAGTCTACAACTAACCCAGCACCACACACAGTCTACAACTAACCCAGCACCACACACAGTCTACAACTAACCCAGCACCACACACAGTCTACAACTAACCCAGCACCACAAACAGTCTACAACTAACCCAGCACCACACACAGTCTACAACTATCCCAGCACCACAGTCTACCACTAACCCAGCACCACACACAGTCTACAACTAACCCAGCACCACACACAATCTACAACTAACCCAGCACCACACACAGTCCACAACTAACCCAGCACCACACACAGTCCACAACTAACCCAGCAACACACACAATCTACAACTAACCCAGCACCACACACAGTCCACAACTAACCCAGCACCACACACAGTCCACAACTAACCCAGCACCACACAGTCCGCAACTAACCCTAACCCAGCACCACAGTCTACCACTAACCCAGCACCACACACAGTCTACAACTAACCCAGCACCACACACAATCTACAACTAACCCAGCACCACACACAGTCCACAACTAACCCAGCACCACACACAGTCCACAACTAACCCAGCACCACACAGTCCGCAACTAACCCTAACCCAGCACCACACAGTCTGCAACTAACCCTAACCCAGCACCACACAGTCTACAACTAACCCAGCACCACACACATTCTACAACTAACCCAGCACCACAGTCTACCACTAACCCAGCACCTCACACAGTCTACAACTAACCCAGCACCACACACAGTCTACAACTAACCCAGCAGCACCACAGTCTACAACTAACCCAGCACCACACACAGTCTACAACTAACCCAGCACCACACACAGTACAACTAACCCAGCACCACACACAGTCTACAACTAACCCAGCACCACACACAGTCTACAACTAACCCAGCACCACACACAGTCTACAACTAACCCAGCACCACACACAGTCTACAACTAACCCAGCACCACACACAGTCTACAACTAACCCAGCACCACACAGTCTACAACTAACCCAGCACCACACAGCCTACAACTAACCCATCACCACACACAGTCTACAACTAGCCCAGCACCACACAGCCTACAACTAACCCTAACCCAGCACCACACACAGTCTACAACTAACCCTAACCCAGCACCACACAGTCTACAACTAACCCTAACCCAGCACCACACAGTCTACAACTAACCCAGCACCACACAGTCCGCAACTAACCCTAACCCAGCACCACACAGTCTGCAACTAACCCTAACCCAGCACCACACAGTCTGCAACTAACCCTAACCCAGCACCACACACAGTTTACAACTAAGTCCCTAACCCAGCACCACAGTCTACAACTAACCCAGCACCACACACAGTCTACAACTAACCCTAACCCAGCACCACACAGTCTACAACTAACCCTAACCCAGCACCACACACAGTCCACAACTAACCCAGCACCACACACAGTCTACAACTAACCCAGCACCACACACAGTCTACAACTAACCCAGCACCACACACAGTCTACAACTAACCCAGCACCACACACAGTCTACAACTAACCCAGCACCACACACAGTCTACAACTAACCCAGCACCACACACAGTCTACAACTAACCCAGCACCACACACAGTCTACAACTAACCCAGCACCACACACAGTCTACAACTAACCCAGCACCACACACAGTCTACAACTATCCCAGCACCACAGTCTACCACTAACCCAGCACCACACACAGTCTACAACTAACCCAGCACCACACACAATCTACAACTAACCCAGCACCACACACAGTCCACAACTAACCCAGCACCACACACAGTCCACAACTAACCCAGCACCACACACAATCTACAACTAACCCAGCACCACACACAGTCCACAACTAACCCAGCACCACACACAGTCCACAACTAACCCAGCACCACACAGTCCGCAACTAACCCTAACCCAGCACCACAGTCTACCACTAACCCAGCACCACACACAGTCTACAACTAACCCAGCACCACACACAATCTACAACTAACCCAGCACCACACACAGTCCACAACTAACCCAGCACCACACACAGTCCACAACTAACCCAGCACCACACAGTCCGAAACTAACCCTAACCCAGCACCACACAGTCTGCAACTAACCCTAACCCAGCACCACACAGTCTGCAACTAACCCTAACCCAGCACCACACACAGTTTACAACTAACCCTAACCCAGCACCACAGTCTACAACTAACCCTAACCCAGCACCACTCACAGTCCACAAATAACCCAGCACCACACACAGTCTACAACAAACCCAGCACCACACACAGTCTACAACTAACCCAGCACCACACACAGTCTACAACTAACCCAGCACCACAAACAGTCTACAACTAACCCAGCACCACACACAGTCTACAACTAACCCAGCACCACACACAGTCTACAACTAACCCAGCACCACACACAGTCTACAACTAACCCAGCACCACACACAGTCTACAACTATCCCAGCACCACAGTCTACCACTAACCCAGCACCACACACAGTCTACAACTAACCCAACCACAGTCTACAACTACCCCAGCACCACACAGTCTACAACTAACCCAGCACCACACACAGTCCACAACTAACCCAGCACCACACACAGTCCACAACTAACCCAGCACCACACAGTCCGCAACTAACCCTAACCCAGCACCACACAGTCTGCAACTAACCCTAACCCAGCACCACACACAGTTTACAACTAACCCTAACCCAGCACCACAGTCTACAACTAACCCAGCATCACACACAGTCTACAACTAACCCTAACCCAGCACCACACAGTCTACAACTAACCCTAACCCAGCACCACACACAGTCCACAACTAACCCAGCACCACACACAGTCCACAACTAACCCAGCACCACACAGTCTGCAACTAACCCTAACCCAGCACCACACAGTCTGCAACTAAGCCTAACCCAGCACCACACAGTCTGCAACTAACCCTAACCCAGCACCACACAGTTTACAACTAACCCTAACCCAGCACCACAGTCTACAACTAACCCAGCATCACACACAGTCTACAACTAACCCTAACCCAGCACCACACACAGTCTACAACTAACCCAGCACCACACAGTCTACAACTAACCCTAACCCAGCACCACAGTCTACAACTAACCCAGCATCACACACAGTCTACAACTAACCCTAACCCAGCACCACACAGTCTACAACTAACCCTAACCCAGCACCACACACAGTCCACAACTAACCCAGCACCACACACAGTCTACAACTAACCCAGCACCACACACAGTCTACAACTAACCCAGCACCACACACAGTCTACAACTAACCCAGCACCACACACAGTCTACAACTAACCCAGCACCACACACAGTCTACAACTATCCCAGCACCACAGTCTACCACTAACCCAGCACCACACACAGTCTACAACTAACCCAGCACCACACACAATCTACAACTAACCCAGCACCACACACAGTCCACAACTAACCCAGCACCACACACAGTCCACAACTAACCCAGCACCACACACAATCTACAACTAACCCAGCACCACACACAGTCTACAACTAACCCAGCACCACACACAGTCTACAACTAACCCAGCACCACACAGTCTACAACTAACCCAACACCAGCACACACAGTCTACAACTAACCCAGCACCACACACAGTCTACAACTAACCCAGCACCACACACAGTCTCAACAACCAGCACCACACACAGTCTACACTAACCCAGTCCACAACTAACCCAGCACCACACACAGTCCACAACTAACCCAGCACCACACAGTCCGCAACTACAACCCTAACCCAGCACCACACAGTCTGCAACTAACCCTAACCCAGCACCACACAGTCTGCAACTAACCCTAACCCAGCACCACACACAGTTTACAACTAACCCTAACCCAGCACCACAGTCTACAACTAACCCAGCATCACACACAGTCTACAACTAACCCTAACCCAGCACCACACAGTCTACAACTAACCCTAACCCAGCACCACACACAGTCTACAACTAACCCAGCACCACACACAGTCTACAACTAACCCAGCACCACACACAATCTACAACTAACCCAGCACCACACACAGTCTACAACTAACCCAGCACACACAAACAGTCTACAACTAACCCAGCACCACACACAGTCTACAACTAACCCAGCACCACACACAGTCTACAACTAACCCAGCACCACACACAGTCTACAACTAACCCAGCACCACACACAGTCTACAACTAACCCAGCACCACAGTCTACCACTAACCCAGCACCACACACAGTCTACAACTAACCCAGCACCACACACAGTCTACAACTAACCCAGCACCACACACAGTCCACAACTAACCCAGCACCACACACAGTCCACAACTAACCCAGCACCACACAGTCTACAACTAACCCTAACCCAGCACCACACAGTCTACAACTAACCCTAACCCAGCACCACACAGTTTACAACTAACCCTAACCCAGCACCACAGTCTACAACTAACCCAGCATCACACACAGTCTACAACTAACCCTAACCCAGCACCACACAGTCTACAACTAACCCTAACCCAGCACCACACACAGTCCACAACTAACCCAGCACCACACACAGTCCACAACTAACCCAGCACCACACAGTCCGCAACTAACCCTAACCCAGCACCACACAGTCTGCAACTAACCCTAACCCAGCACCACACAGTCTGCAACTAACCCTAACCCAGCACCACACACAGTTTACAACTAACCCTAACCCAGCACCACAGTCTACAACTAACCCAGCATCACACACAGTCTACAACTAACCCTAACCCAGCACCAAACACAGTCTACAACTAACCCAGCACCACACAGTCTACAACTAACCCTAACCCAGCACCACAGTCTACAACTAACCCAGCATCACACACAGTCTACAACTAACCCTAACCCAGCACCACACAGTCTACAACTAACCCTAACCCAGCACCACACACAGTCCACAACTAACCCAGCACCACACACAGTCTACAACTAACCCAGCACCACACACAGTCTACAACTAACCCAGCACCACACACAGTCTACAACTAACCCAGCACCACACACAGTCTACAACTAACCCAGCACCACACACAGTCTACAACTAACCAGCACCACACACAGTCTACAACTAACCCAGCACCACACACAGTCTACAACTAACCCAGCACCACACACAGTCTACAACTAACCCAGCACCACACACAGTCTACAACTAACCCAGCACCACACACAGTCTACAACTAACCCAGCACCACACACAGTCTACAACTAACCCAGCACCACACACAGTCTACAACTAACCCAGCACCACCCACAGTCTACAACTATCCCAGCACACACAGTCTACAACTAACCCAGCACCACACACAGTCTACAACTAACCCAGCACCACACACAGTCTACAACTAACCCAGCACCACACACAGTCCACAACTAACCCAGCACCACACACAGTCCACAACTAACCCAGCACCACACAGTCCGCAACTAACCCTAACCCAGCACCACACAGTCTACAACTAACCCTAACCCAGCACCACACAGTCTACAACAACTAACCCAGCACCACACACAGTCCACAACTAACCCAGCACCACACACAGTCTAACAACTAACCCAGCACCACACACAGTCTACAACTAACCCAGCACCACACACAGTCTACAACTAACCCAGCACCACACACAGTCTACAACTAACCCAGCACCACACACAGTCTACAACTAACCCAGCACCACACACAGTCTACAACTAACCCTAACCCAGCACCACACAGTCTACAACTAACCCAGCACCACACACAGTCTACAACTAACCCAGCACCACACACAGTCTACAACTAACCCTAACCCAGCACACAGTCTACAACTAACCCAGCACCACACACAGTCTACAACTACAAGTCTACAACTAACCCAGCACCACACACAGTCTACAACTAACCCAGCACCAGCACACAGTCTACAACTAACCCAGCACCACACACAGTCTACAACTAACCCAGCACCACACACAGTCTACAACTAACCCAGCACCACACACAGTCTACAACTAACCCAGCACCACACACAGTCTACAACTAACCCAGCACCACACACAGTCTACAACTAACCCAGCACCACACACAGTCTACAACTAACCCAGCACCACAGTCTACCACTAACCCAGCACCACACACAGTCTACAACTAACCCAGCACCACACACAGTCTACAACTAACCCAGCACAACACACAGTCCACAACTAACCCAGCACCACACACAGTCCACAACTAACCCAGCACCACACTCTACAACTAACCCTAACCCAGCACCACACAGTCTGCAACTAACCATAACCCAGCACCACACAGTCTGCAACTAACCCTAACCCAGCACCACACAGTTTACAACTAACCCTAACCCAGCACCACAGTCTACAACTAACCCAGCATCACACACAGTCTACAACTAACCCTAACCCAGCACCACACACAGTCCACAACTAACCCAGCACCACACACAGTCTACAACTAACCCAGCACCACACACAGTCTACAACTAACCCAGCACCACACACAGTCTACAACTAACCCAGCACCACACACAGTCTACAACTAACGCAGCACCACACACAGTCTACAACTAACCCTAACCCAGCACCACACAGTCTACAACTAACCCAGCACCACACACAGTCTACAACTAACCCAGCACCACACACAGTCTACAACTAACCCAGCACCACACACAGTCTACAACTAACCCAGCACCACACACAGTCTACAACTAACCCAGCACCACACACAGTCTACAACTAACCCAGCACCACACACAGTCTACAACTAACCCAGCACCACACACAGTCTACAACTAACCCAGCACCACACACAGTCTACAACTAACCCAGCACCACACACAGTCTACAACTAACCCAGCACCACACACAGTCTACAACTAACCCAGCACCACACACAGTCTACAACTAACCCAGCACCACACACAGTCTACAACTAACCCAGCACCACAGTCTACAACTAACCCAGCACCACACACAATCTACAACTAACCCAGCACCACACACAGTCTACAACTAACCCAGCACAACACACAGTCCACAACTAACCCAGCACCACACACAGTCCACAACTAACCCAGCACCACACAGTCAGTCAACTAACCCTAACCCAGCACCACACAGTCTGCAACTAACCTAACCCAGCACCACACAGTCTGCAACTAACCCTAACCCAGCACCACACAGTTTACAACTAACCCTAACCCAGCACCACAGTCTACAACTAACCCAGCACCACACACAGTCTACAACTAACCCAGCAACACAGTCTAACCCAGCACCACACACAGTCTACAACTAACCCAGCACCACACAGTCTACAACTAACCCTAACCCAGCACCACACACAGTCTACAACAACCCTAACCCAGCACACAGTCTACAACTAACCCAGCATCACACACAGTCTACAACTAACCCTAACCCAGCACCACACAGTCTACAACTAACCCTAACCCAGCACCACACACAGTCTACAACTAACCCAGCACCACACACAGTCTACAACTAACCCAGCACCACACACAGTCTACAACTAACCCAGCACCACACACAGTCTACAACTAACCCAGCACCACACACAGTCTACAACTAACCCAGCACCACACACAGTCTACAACTAACCCAGCACCACACACAGTCTACAACTAACCCAGCACCACACACAGTCTACAACTAACCCAGCACCACACACAGTCTACAACTAACCCAGCACCACACACAGTCTACAACTAACCCAGCACCACACACAGTCTACAACTAACCCAGCACCACACACAGTCTACAACTAACCCAGCACCACACACAGTCTACAACTAACCCAGTCTACACAGTCTACCACTAACCCAGCACCACACACAGTCTACAACTAACCCAGCACCACACACAGTCTACAACTAACCCAGCACCACACACAGTCCACAACTAACCCAGCACCACACACAGTCTACAACTAACCCAGCACCACACAGTCCGCAACTAACTAACCCAGCACCAACACAGTCTGCAACTAACCCTAACCCAGCACCACACAGTCTGCAACTAACCCTAACCCAGCACCACACACAGTCTACAACTAACCCTAACCCAGCACACAGTCTACAACTAACCCAGCATCACACACAGTCCACAACTAACCCAGCACCACACAGTCTACAACTAACCCTAACCCAGCACCACACAGTCTGCAACTAACCCTAACCCAGCACCACACACAGTTTACAACTAACCCTAACCCAGCACACAGTCTACAACTAACCCAGCACCACACACAGTCTACAACTAACCCAGCACCACACAGTCTACAACTAACCCTAACCCAGCACCACACAGTCTACAACTAACCCTAACCCAGCAACACACACAGTCTACAACTAACCCTATCCCAGCACCACACAGCCTACAACTAACCCTAACCCAGCAACACACACAGTCTACAACTAACCCAGCTCCACACAGTCTACAACTAACCCAGCACCACACACAGTCTACAACTAACCCAGCACCACACACAGTCTACAACTAACCCAGCACCACACACAGTCTACAACTAACCCAGCACCACACACAGTCTACAACTAACCCAGCACCACACACAGTCTACAACTAACCCAGCACCACACAGTCTACAACTAACCCAGCACCACACACAGTCTACAACTAACCCAGCACCACACACAGTCTACAACTAACCCAGCACCACACAGTCTACAACTAACCCAGCACCACATACAGTCTACACTAACCCAGAACCACACACAGTCTACAACTAACCCAGCACCACACACAGTCTACAACTAACCCAGCACCACACACAGTCTACAACTAACCCAGCACCACACACAGTCTACAACTAACCCAGCACCACACACAGTCTACAACTAACCCAGCACCACACACAGTCTACAACTAACCCAGCACCACAGTCTACCACTAACCCAGCACCACACACAGTCTACAACTAACCCAGCACCACACACAGTCTACAACTAACCCAGCACCACACACAGTCCACAACTAACCCAGCACCACACACAGTCCACAACTAACCCAGCACCACACAGTCTACAACTAACCCTAACCCAGCACCACACAGTCTACAACTAACCCTAACCCAGCACCACACACAGTCTACAACTAACCCTAACCCAGCACCACACAGTCTACAACTAACCCAGCATCACACACAGTCTACAACTAACCCTAACCCAGCACCACACAGTCTACAACTAACCCTAACCCAGCACCACACACAGTCCACAACTAACCCAGCACCACACACAGTCCACAACTAACCCAGCACCACACAGTCCGCAACTAACCCTAACCCAGCACCACACAGTCTGCAACTAACCCTAACCCAGCACCACACAGTCTGCAACTAACCCTAACCCAGCACCACACACAGTCTACAACTAACCCTAACCCAGCACCACAGTCTACAACTAACCCAGCATCACACACAGTCTACAACTAACCCTAACCCAGCACCACACACAGTCTACAACTAACCCAGCACCACACAGTCTACAACTAACCCTAACCCAGCACCACAGTCTACAACTAACCCAGCATCACACACAGTCTACAACTAACCCTAACCCAGCACCACACAGTCTACAACTAACCCTAACCCAGCACCACACACAGTCCACAACTAACCCAGCACCACACACAGTCCACAACTAACCCAGCACCACACACAGTCTACAACTAACCCAGCACCACACACAGTCTACAACTAACCCAGCACCACACACAGTCTACAACTAACCCAGCACCACACACAGTCTACAACTAACCCAGCACCACACACAGTCTACAACTAACCCTAACCCAGCACCACACAGTCTACAACTAACCCAGCACCACACACAGTCTACAACTAACCCAGCACCACACACAGTCTACAACTAACCCAGCACCACACACAGTCTACAACTAACCCAGCACCACACACAGTCTACAACTAACCCAGCACCACACACAGTCTACAACTAACCCAGCACCACACACAGTCTACAACTAACCCAGCACCACACACAGTCTACAACTAACCCAGCACCACACACAGTCTACAACTAACCCAGCACCACACACAGTCTACAACTAACCCAGCACCACACACAGTCTACAACTAACCCAGCACCACACACAGTCTACAACTAACCCAGCACCACCCACAGTCTACAACTATCCCAGCACCACAGTCTACCACTAACCCAGCACCACACACAGTCTACAACTAACCCAGCACCACACACAGTCTACAACTAACCCAGCACCACACACAGTCTACAACTAACCCAGCACCACACACAGTCCACAACTAACCCAGCACCACACAGTCCGCAACTAACCCTAACCCAGCACCACACAGTCTACAACTAACCCTAACCCAGCACCACACAGTCTACAACTAACCCTAACCCAGCACCACACACAGTCTACAACTAACCCAGCACCACACACAGTCTACAACTAACCCAGCACCACACACAGTCTACAACTAACCCAGCACCACACACAGTCTACAACTAACCCAGCACCACACAGTCTACAACTAACCCAGCACCACACACAGTCTACAACTAACCCAGCACCACACACAGTCTACAACTAACCCTAACCCAGCACCACACAGTCTACAACTAACCCAGCACCACACACAGTCTACAACTAACCCAGCACCACACACAGTCTACAACTAACCCAGCACCACACACAGTCTACAACTAACCCAGCACCACACACAGTCTACAACTAACCCAGCACCACACACAGTCTACAACTAACCCAGCACCACACACAGTCTACAACTAACCCAGCACCACACACAGTCTACAACTAACCCAGCACCACACACAGTCTACAACTAACCCAGCACCACACACAGTCTACAACTAACCCAGCACCACACACAGTCTACAACTAACCCAGCACCACACACAGTCTACAACTAACCCAGCACCACACACAGTCTACAACTAACCCAGCACCACAGTCTACCACTAACCCAGCACCACACACAGTCTACAACTAACCCAGCACCACACACAGTCTACAACTAACCCAGCACACACACAGTCCACAACTAACCCAGCACCACACACAGTCCACAACTAACCCAGCACCACACAGTCCGCAACTAACCCTAACCCAGCACCACACAGTCTGCAACTAACCTAACCCAGCACCACACAGTCTGCACAACTAACCCTAACCCAGCACCACACAGTTTACAACTAACCCTAACCCAGCACCACAGTCTACAACTAACCCAGCATCACACACAGTCTACAACTAACCCTAACCCAGCACCACACACAGTCCACAACTAACCCAGCACCACACACAGTCTACAACTAACCCAGCACCACACACAGTCTACAACTAACCCAGCACCACACACAGTCTACAACTAACCCAGCACCACACACAGTCTACAACTAACGCAGCACCACACACAGTCTACAACTAACCCTAACCCAGCACCACACAGTCTACAACTAACCCAGCACCACACACAGTCTACAACTAACCCAGCACCACACACAGTCTACAACTAACCCAGCACCACACACAGTCTACAACTAACCCAGCACCACACACAGTCTACAACTAACCCAGCACCACACACAGTCTACAACTAACCCAGCACCACACACAGTCTACAACTAACCCAGCACCACACACAGTCTACAACTAACCCAGCACCACACACAGTCTACAACTAACCCAGCACCACACACAGTCTACAACTAACCCAGCACCACACACAGTCTACAACTAACCCAGCACCACACACAGTCTACAACTAACCCAGCACCACACACAGTCTACAACTAACCCAGCACCACACAGTCTACAACTAACCCACCACACCACAGTCTACCACTAACCCAGCACCACACACAGTCTACAACTAACCCAGCACCACACACAGTCTACAACTAACCCAGCACCACACACAGTCTACAACTAACCCAGCACCACACACAGTCTACAACTAACCCAGCACCCACACAGTCAACTAACCCTAACCCAGCACCACACAGTCTGCAACTAACTAACCCAGCACCACACAGTCTACAACTAACCCTAACCCAGCACCACACAGTCTACAACTAACCCTAACCCAGCACCACAGTCTACAACTAACCCAGCACCACACACAGTCTACAACTAACCCTAACCCAGCACCACACACAGTCTACAACTAACCCAGCACCACACAGTCTACAACTAACCCTAACCCAGCACCACACACAGTCTACAACTAACCCTAACCCAGCACCACAGTCTACAACTAACCCAGCACCACACACAGTCTACAACTAACCCTAACCCAGCACCACACAGTCTACAACTAACCCTAACCCAGCACCACACACAGTCTACAACTAACCCAGCACCACACACAGTCTACAACTAACCCAGCACCACACACAGTCTACAACTAACCCAGCACCACACACAGTCTACAACTAACCCAGCACCACACACAGTCTACAACTAACCCAGCACCACACACAGTCTACAACTAACCCAACAACTAACCAGCACCACACAGTCTACAACTAACCCAGCACCACACACAGTCTACAACTAACCCAGCACCAGCACCACACAGTCTACAACTAACCCAGCACCACACACAGTCTACAACTAACCCAGCACCACACACAGTCTACAACTAACCCAGCACCACACACAGTCTACAACTAACCCAGCACCACACACAGTCTACAACTAACCCAGCACCACAGTCTACCACTAACCCAGCACCACACACAGTCTACAACTAACCCAGCACCACACACAGTCTACAACTAACCCAGCACCACACACAGTCCACAACTAACCCAGCACCACACACAGTCCACAACTAACCCAGCACCACACAGTCCGCAACTAACCCTAACCCAGCACCACACACAACTAACCCTAACCCAGCACCACACAGTCTACAACTAACCCTAACCCAGCACCACACACAGTCTACAACTAACCCTAACCCAGCACCACAGTCTACAACTAACCCAGCACCACACACAGTCTACAACTAACCCAGCACCACACAGTCTACAACTAACTAACCCAGCACCACACAGTCTGCAACTAACCCTAACCCAGCACCACACACAGTCTACAACTAACCCTAACCCAGCACCACAGTCTACAACTAACCCAGCACCACACACAGTCTACAACTAACCCAGCACCACACAGTCTACAACTAACCCTAACCCAGCACCACACAGTCTACAACTAACCCTAACCCAGCACAGTCACACAGTCTACAACTAACCCTAACCCAGCACCACAGTCTACAACTAACCCTAACCCAGCACCACACACAGTCTACAACTAACCCAGCACCACACACAGTCTACAACTAACCCAGCACCACACACAGTCTACAACTAACCCAGCACCACACACAGTCTACAACTAACCCAGCACCACACACAGTCTACAACTAACCCAGCACCACACACAGTCTACAACTAACCCAGCACCACACACAGTCTACAACTAACCCAGCACCACACAGTCTACAACTAACTAACCCAGCACCACACAGTCTACAACTAACCCAGCACCACACACAGTCTACAACTAACCCAGCACCACACACAGTCTACAACTAACCCAGCACCACACACAGTCTACAACTAACCCAGCACCACACACAGTCTACAACTAACCCAGCACCACACACAGTCTACAACTAACCCTAACCCAGCACCACACAGTCTACAACTAACCCTCACCCAGCCCACACAGTCTACAACTAACCCAGCACCACACACAGTCTACAACTAACCCAGCACCACACACAGTCTACAACTAACCCAGCACCACACACAGTCTACAACTAACCCAGCACCACACACAGTCTACAACTAACCCAGCACCACACACAGTCTACAACTAACCCAGCACCACACACAGTCTACAACTAACCCAGCACCCACACAGTCTACAACTAACCCAGCACCACACACAGTCTACAACTAACCCAGCACCACACACAGTCTACAACTAACCCAGCACCACACACAGTCTACAACTAACCCAGCACCACACACAGTCTACAACTAACCCAGCACCACACACAGTCTACAACTAACCCAGCACCACACAGTCTACAACTAACAGCACCACACACCACTAACCCAGCACCACACACAGTCTACAACTAACCCAGCACCACACACAGTCTACAACTAACCCAGCACCACACACAGTCTACAACTAACCCTAACCCAGCACCACACACAGTCTACAACTAACTAACCCTAACCCAGCACCACACAGTCTGCAACTAACCCTAACCCAGCACCACACACAGTCTACAACTAACCCTAACCCAGCACCACAGTCTACAACTAACCCAGCATCACACACAGTCCACAACTAACCCAGCACCACACAGTCGCAACTAACCCTAACCCAGCACCACACAGTCTGCAACTAACCCTAACCCAGCACCACACACAGTCTACAACTAACCCACACAGCACCACAGTCTACAACTAACCCAGCACCACACACAGTCTACAACTAACCCAGCACCACACAGTCTACAACTAACCCAGCACCACACACAGTCTACAACTAACCCAGCACCACACACAGTCTACAACTAACCCAGCACCACACACAGTCTACAACTAACCCAGCACCACACAGTCTACAACTAACCCAGCACCCACACAGTCTACAACTAACCCAGCACCAGCACCACACAGTCTACAACTAACCCAGCACCCACACAGTCTACAACTAACCCAGCACCACACAGTCTACAACTAACCCTAACCCAGCACCACACACAGTCTACAACTAACCCAGCACCACACACAGTCTACAACTAACCCAGCACCACACAGTCTACAACAACCCAACTAAGCACCACACAGTCTACAACTAACCCAGCACCACACAGTCTACAACTAATCCAGCACCACCCAGTCCTACTCTCTCCACTGGCTTCCAGTTGAAGCTCAGCATCCGCACAAGACCATGGTGCTTGCCTACGGAGCTGTGAGTGGAATGGCACCAGTACCTCCAGGCTCTGATCAGGCCCTACACCCAAACAAGGGCACTGCGTTCATCCACCTCTGGCCACAGCCTCCCTACCACTGAGGAAGTACAGTTCCAGCTCAGCCCAGTCTAAACTGTTGGCTGCTCTAGCCCCCAATGGTGGAACAAACTCCCTCACACGCCAGGACAGCGGAGTCAATCACCACCTTCCGGAGACACCTGAAACCCCACCTCTTTAAGGAATACCTAGGATAGGATAAGTAATCCTTCTCACCCCCTCCCCTTAAAGATTTAGATGCACTATTGTAAAGTGACTGTTCCACTGGATGTCATAAGGTGAATGCACCAATTTGTAAGTCCTCTGGATAAGAGTGTCTGCTAAATGACTTAAATGTAATGTAAATGTCTACAACTAACCCAGCACCACACAGTCTACCACTAACCCAGCACCACACAGTCTACAACTAACCCAGCACCACACACAGTCTACAACTAACCCAGCACCACACAGTCTACAACTAACCCAGCACACACAGCACCACACACAGTCTACAACTAACCCAGCACCACACACAGTCTACAACTAACCCAGCACCACACACAGTCTACAACTAACCCAGCACCACACACAGTCACACACAGTCTACAACTAACCCAGCACCACACACAGTCTACAACTAACCCAGCACCACACACAGTCTACAACTAACCCAGCACCACACACAGTCTACAACTAACCCAGCACCACACACAGTCTACAACTAACCCAGCACCACACAGTCTACAACTAACCCAGCACCACACAGTCTACAACTAACCCAGCACCACACACAGTCTACAACTAACCCAGCACCACACACAGTCTACAACTAACCCAGCACCACACACAGTCTACAACTAACCCAGCACCACACACAGTCTACAACTAACCCAGCACCACACACAGTCTACAACTAACCCAGCACCACACACAGTCTACAACTAACCCAGCACCACACAGTCTACAACTAACCCAGCACCACACAGTCTACAACTAACCCTAACCCAGCACCACACACAGTCTACAACTAACCCAGCACCACACACAGTCTACAACTAACCCAGCACCACACAGTCTACAACTAACCCTAACCCAGCACCACACAGTCTACAACTAACCCAGCACCACACAGTCTACAACTAATCCAGCACCACCCCTCTCCTCCGCTCTCTCCACTGGCTTCCAGTTGAACTCGCATCCGCACAAGACCATGGTGCGCCTACGGAGCTGTGAGGGGAACGGCACCTCAGTACCTCCAGGCTCTGATCAGGCCCACACCCAAACAAGGGCACTCTCATCCACCTCTGGCCCAGCCTCCCTACCACACACAGTCTCAGCCCAGTCTAAACTGTTCCAGCTCCCCCCAAGTCTAACAAACTCCCTCACTCCTTGACTCCGCCAGGACAGCAGTCAATCACCACCTTCCGGAGACACCTGAAACCCCACCTCTTTAATACCTAGGATAGGATAAGTAATCCTTCTCACCCCCCTTTAATATTTAGATGCACTATTGTAAAGTGACTGTTCCACTGGATGTCATAAAGTGAATGCACCAATTTGTAAGTCCCTGGATAAGAGCGTCCTAAATGACTTAAATGTAATGTAAATGTCTACAACTAACCCACCACCACACACAGTCTACAACTAACCCAGCACCACACACAGTCTATAACTAACCCAGCACCACACAGAGTCTACAACTAACCCAACCCAGCACCACACACAGTCTACAACTAACCCAGCACCACACACAGTCTACAACTAACCCTAACCCAGCACCACACAGTCTACAACTAACCCTAACCCAGCACCACACACAGTCTACAACTAACCCAGCACCACACACAGTCTACAACTAACCAAGCACCACACACAGTCTACAACTAACCCAGCACCACACACAGTCTACAACTAACCCAGCACCACACACATTCTACAACTAACCCAGCACCACAGTCTACCACTAACCCAGCACCTCACACAGTCTACAACTAACCCAGCACCACACACAGTCTACAACTAACCCAGCACCACAGTCTACAACTAACCCAGCACCACACACAGTCTACAACTAACCCAGCACCACACACAGTCTACAACTAACCCAGCACCACACACAGTCTACAACTAACCCAGCACCACACAGTCTACAACTAACCCAGCACCACACAGTCTACAACTAACCCAGCACCACACACAGTCTACAACTAACCCAGCACCACACAGCCTACAACTAACCCTAACCCAGCACCACACACAGTCTACAACTAACTAACCCAGCACCACACAGTCTACAACTAAACTAACCCAGCACCACACAGTCTACAACTAACCCAGCACCACACAGTCTACAACTAACCCTAACCCAGCACCACACAGTCTGCAACAACAGTCCTAACCCAGCACCACACAGTCTGCAACTAACCCTAACCCAGCACCACACACAGTCTACAACTAACCCTAACCCAGCACCACAGTCTACAACTAACCCAGCATCACACACAGTCTACAACTAACCCTAACCCAGCACCACACAGTCTACAACTAACCCTAACCCAGCACCACACACAGTCCACAACTAACCCAGCACCACACACAGTCTACAACTAACCCAGCACCACACACAGTCTACAACTAACCCAGCACCACACACAGTCTACAACTAACCCAGCACCACACACAGTCTACAACTAACCCAGCACCACACACAGTCTACAACTAACCCAGCACCACACACAGTCTACAACTAACCCAGCACCACAAACAGTCTACAACTAACCCAGCACCACACACAGTCTACAACTATCCCAGCACCACAGTCTACCACTAACCCAGCACCACACACAGTCTACAACTAACCCAGCACCACACACAGTCTACAACTAACCCAGCACCACACACAGTCCACAACTAACCCAGCACCACACACAGTCCACAACTAACCCAGCACCACACACAATCTACAACTAACCCAGCACCACACACAGTCCACAACTAACCCAGCACCACACACAGTCCACAACTAACCCAGCACCACACAGTCTAACCCTAACCCAGCACCACAGTCTACAACTAACCCAGCACCACACACAGTCTACAACTAACCCAGCACCACACACAGTCTACAACTAACCCAGCACCACACACAGTCCACAACTAACCCAGCACCACACACAGTCCACAACTAACCCAGCACCACACAGTCTACAACTAACCCTAACCCAGCACCACACAGTCTGCAACTAACCCTAACCCAGCACCACACAGTCTGCAACTAACCCTAACCCAGCACCACACACAGTCTACAACTAACCCTAACCCAGCACCACAGTCTACAACTAACCCAGCACCACACACAGTCTACAACTAACCCTAACCCAGCACCACACAGTCTACAACAACTAACCCAGCACCACACACAGTCTACAACTAACCCAGCACCACACACAGTCTACAACTAACCCAGCACCACACACAGTCTACAACTAACCCAGCACCACACACAGTCTACAACTAACCCAGCACCACACACAGTCTACAACTAACCCAGCACCACACACAGTCTACAACTAACCCAGCACCACACACAGTCTACAACTAACCCAGCACCACACACAGTCTACAACTAACCCAGCACCCACCACAGTCTACAACTAACCCAGCACCACACACAGTCTACAACTAACCCAGCACCACACACAGTCTACAACTAACCCAGCACCACACACAGTCTACAACTAACCCAGCACCACACACAGTCTACAACTAACCCAGCACCACACAGTCTACAACTAACCCTAACCCAGCACCACACAGTCTACAACTAACCCTAACCCAGCACCACACACAGTCTACAACTAACTAACCCAGCACCACACAGTCTACAACTAACCCAGCATCACACACAGTCTACAACTAACCCTAACCCAGCACACACAGTCTACACTAACTAACCCAGCACCACACACAGTCTACAACTAACCCAGCACCACACACAGTCTACAACTAACCCAGCACCACACACAGTCTAACCCTAACCCAGCACCACACACAGTCTACAACTAACCCTAACCCAGCACCACACAGTCTGCAACTAACCCTAACCCAGCACCACACAGTCTACAACTAACCCTAACCCAGCACCACAGTCTACAACTAACCCAGCATCACACACAGTCTACAACTAACCCTAACCCAGCACCACACACAGTCTACAACTAACCCAGCACCACACAGTCTACAACTAACCCAGCCCAGCACACAGTCTACAACTAACCCAGCAGCACACACACAGTCTACAACTAACTAACCCAGCACACACAGTCTACAACTAACTAACCCAGCACCACACACAGTCTACAACTAACCCAGCACCACACACAGTCTACAACTAACCCAGCACCACACACAGTCTACAACTAACCCAGCACCACACACAGTCTACAACTAACCCAGCACCACACACAGTCTACAACTAACCCAGCACCACACACAGTCTACAACTAACCCAGCACCACACACAGTCTACCAACTAACCCAGCACCACACACAGTCTACAACTAACCCAGCACCACACACAGTCTACAACTAACCCAGCACCACACACAGTCTACAACTAACCCAGCACCACACACAGTCCACAACTAACCCAGCACCACACACAGTCTACAACAGTCTATTCTAACCCAGCACCACACACAGTCTACAACTAACCCAGCACCACACACAGTCCACAACTAACCCAGCACCACACAGTAACCCTAACCCAGCACCACAGTCTAACTAACCCAGCACCACACACAGTCTACAACTAACCCAGCACCACACACAGTCTACAACTAACCCAGCACCACACACAGTCCACAACTAACCCAGCACCACACACAGTCCACAACTAACCCAGCACCACACAGTCCGCAACTAACCCTAACCCAGCACCACACAGTCTACAACTAACCCTAACCCAGCACCACACAGTCTGCAACTAACCCTAACCCAGCACCACACACAGTTTACAACTAACCCTAACCCAGCACCACAGTCTACAACTAACCCAGCATCACACACAGTCTACAACTAACCCTAACCCAGCACCACACAGTCTACAACTAACCCTAACCCAGCACCACACACAGTCCACAAATAACCCAGCACCACACACAGTCTACAACTAACCCAGCACCACACACAGTCTACAACTAACCCAGCACCACACACAGTCTACAACTAACCCAGCACCACAAACAGTCTACAACTAACCCAGCACCACACACAGTCTACAACTAACCCAGCACCACACACAGTCTACAACTAACCCAGCACCACACACAGTCTACAACTAACCCAGCACCACACACAGTCTACAACTAACCCAGCACCACAGTCTACCACTAACCCAGCACCACACACAGTCTACAACTAACCCAGCACCACACACAGTCTACAACTAACCCAGCACCACACACAGTCTACAACTAACCCAGCACCACACACAGTCTACAACTAACCCAGCACCACACAGTCTACAACTAACCCTAACCCAGCACCACACAGTCTACAACTAACCCTAACCCAGCACCACACACAGTCTACAACTAACCCAGCACCAGCACACAGTCTACAACTAACCCAGCAGCACACACAGTCTACAACTAACCCTAACCCAGCACCACACAGTCTACAACTAACCCAACCCAGCACCACACAGTCTACAACTAACCCAGCACCACACACAGTATACAACTAACCCAGCACCACACAGTCTACAACTAACCCAGCACCACACAGTCTACTACTAACCCAGCACCACACACAGTCTACAACTAACCCAGCACCACACACAGTCTACAACTAACCCAGCACCACACAGTCGCAACAACCCTAACCCAGCACCACACAGTCTACAACTAACCCTAACCCAGCACCACACAGTCTACAACTAACCCTAACCCAGCACCACACACAGTCAACAACTAACCCAGCACACACAGTCTACAACTAACCCAGCACACACACAGTCTACAACAACCCTAACCCAGCACCACACACAGTCTACAACTAACCCAGCACCACACAGTCTACAACTAACCCTAACCCAGCACACAGTCTACAACTAACCCAGCATCACACACAGTCTACAACTAACCCTAACCCAGCACCACACAGTCTACAACTAACCCTAACCCAGCACCACACACAGTCTACAACTAACCCAGCACCACACACAGTCCACAACTAACCCAGCACCACACACAGTCTACAACTAACCCAGCACCACACACAGTCTACAACTAACCCAGCACCACACACAGTCTACAACTAACCCAGCACCACACACAGTCTACAACTAACCCACCACCACAGTCACAGTCTACAACTAACCCAGCACCACACACAGTCTACAACTAACCCAGCACCACCACAGTCTACAACTAACCCAGCACCACACAGTCTACAACTAACCCAGCACCACACACAGTCTACAACTAACCCAGCACCACACACAGTCTACAACTAACCCAGCACCACACACAGTCTACAACTAACCCAGCACCACACACAGTCTACAACTAACCCAGCACCACACACAGTCTACAACTAACCCAGCACCACACAGTCTACAACTAACCCAGCACCACACAGTCTACAACTAACCCTAACCCAGCACCACACAGTCTACAACTAACCCAGCACCACACACAGTCTACAACTAACCCAGCACCACACACAGTCTACAACTAACCCAGCACCACACACAGTCTACAACTAACCCAGCACCACACACAGTCTACAACTAACCCAGCACACACACAGTCTACAACTAACCCTAACCCAGCACCACACAGTCTACAACAACTAACCCAGCACCACACAGTCTACAACCCTAACCCAGCACCACACAGTCTACAACTAACCTAACCCAGCACACACAGTCTACAACTAACCCAGCATCACACACAGTCACAACTAACCCTAACCCAGCACCACACAGTCTACAACTAACCCAGCACCACACACAGTCTACAACTAACCCAGCACCACACACAGTCTACAACTAACCCAGCACCACACACAGTCTACAACTAACCCAGCACCACACACAGTCTACAACTAACCCAGCACCACACACAGTCTACAACTAACCCAGCACCACAAGTCTAACCCAGCACCACACAGTCTACAACTAACCCAGCACCACACACAGTCTACAACTAACCCAGCACCACACAGTCTACAACTAACCCAGCACCACACACAGTCTACTAACTAGCACCACAGTCACAACTAACCCAGCACACACAGTCTACAACTAACCCAGCACACACAGTCACAGTCTACAACTAACCCAGCACCACACACAGTCTACAACTAACCCAGCACCACACAGTCTACAACTAACCCTAACCCAGCACACACAGTCTACACTAACCCTAACCCAGCACCACACACAGTCTACAACTAACCCAGCACCACACACAGTCTACAACTAACCCAGCACCACACACAGTCTACAACTAACCCTAACCCAGCACCACACAGTCTACACTAACTAACCCAGCACCACACACAGTCTACAACTAACCCAGCACCACACACAGTCTACAACTAACCCAGCACCACACAGTCTACAACTAACCCTAACCCAGCACCACACAGTCTGCAACTAACCCTAACCCAGCACCCACACAGTCTACAACTAACTAACCCAGCACCACACACAGTCTACAACTAACCCAACCCAGCACACAGTCTACAACTAACCCAGCACACACACAGTCTACAACTAACCCTAACCCAGCACCACACACAGTCTACAACTAACCCAGCACCACACAGTCTACAACTAACCCAGCACCACACACAGTCTACAACTAACCCAGCACCACACACAGTCTACAACAACTAACCCAGCACCACACAGTCTACAACTAACCCAGCACCACACACAGTCTACAACTAACCCAGCACCACACACAGTCTACAACTAACCCAGCACCACACAGTCTACAACTAACCCAGCACCACACACAGTCTACAACTAACCCAGCACACACACAGTCTACAACTAACCCAGCACCACACACAGTCTACAACTAACCCAGCACCACACAGTCTACAACTAACCCAGCACCCAGCACACACAGTCTACAACAGTCTAACCCAGCACCACACACAGTCTACAACTAACCCAGCACCACACACAGTCTACAACTAACCCAGCACCACACACAGTCTACAACTAACCCAGCACCACACACAGTCTACAACTAACCCAGCACCACACACAGTCTACAACTAACCCAGCACCACACACAGTCTACAACTAACCCAGCACCACACAGTCTACAACTAACCCAGCACCACACAGTCTACACCACTAACCCAGCACACACACAGTCTACAACTAACCCAGCACCACACACAGTCTACAACTAACCCAGCACCACACACAGTCTACAACTAACCCAGCACCACACACAGTCTACAACTAACCCAGCACCACACAGTCTACAACTAACCCAGCACCACACAGTCTACAACTAACCCTAACCCAGCACCACACAGTCTACAACTACAACTAACCCAGCACCACATACAGTCTACAACTAACCCAGCACCACACACAGTCTACAACTAAACCCAGCACCACACACAGTCTACAACTAACCCTAACCCAGCACCACACAGTCTACAACTAACCCTAACCCAGCACCACACACAGTCTACAACTAACCCAGCACCACACACAGTCTACAACTAACCCAGCACCACACACAGTCTACAACTAACCCAGCACCACACACAGTCTACAACTAACCCAGCACCACAACAGTCTACAACTAACCCAGCACCACACACAGTCTACAACTAACCCAGCACCACACACAGTCTACAACTAACCCAGCACCACACACAGTCTACAACTAACCAGCACCACACACAGTCTACAACTAACCCAGCACCCACACAGTCTACCACTAACCCAGCACCACACACAGTCTACAACTAACCCAGCACCACACACAGTCTACAACTAACCCAGCACCACACACAGTCTACAACTAACCCAGCACCACACACAGTCTACAACTAACCCAGCACCACACAGTCTACAACTAACCCTAACCCAGCACCACACAGTCTACAACAACCCTAACCCAGCACCACACACAGTCTACAACTAACCCAGCACCCTAACCCAGCACCACAGTCTACAACTAACCCAGCACCACACACAGTCTACAACTAACCCTAACCCAGCACCACACAGTCTACAACCCTAACCCAGCACCACACACAGTCTACAACTAACAACACAAGTCTACAACTAACCCAGCACACACACAGTCTACAACTAACCCAGCACCACACAGTCTACAACTAACCCAGCACCACACACAGTCTACAACTAACCCAGCACCACACACAGTCTACAACTAACCCAGCACACACACAGTCTACAACTAACCCTAACCCAGCACACACAGTCTACAACTAACCCTAACCCAGCACCACACAGTCTGCAACTAACCCTAACCCAGCACCACACAGTCTACAACTAACCCTAACCCAGCACACACAGTCTACAACTAACCCAGCACCACACACAGTCTACAACAACCCTAACCCAGCACCACACACAGTCTACAACTAACCCAGCACCACACAGTCTACAACTAACCCAACACCAGCACACAGTCTACAACTAACCCAGCACCACACACAGTCTACAACTAACCCAGCCCAGCACACAGTCTACAACTAACCCAGCACCACACACAGTCTACAACTAACCCAGCACCACACACAGTCTACAACTAACCCAGCACCACACAGTCACAACTAACAGCACCTAACAGTCCAGCACCACACACAGTCTACAACTAACCCAGCACCACACACAGTCTACAACTAACCCAGCACACACACAGTCTACAACTAACCCAGCACCACACACAGTCTACAACTAACCCAGCACCACACACAGTCTACAACTAACCCAGCACCACACACAGTCTACAACTAACCCAGCACCACACACAGTCTACAACTAACCCAGCACCACACACAGTCTACAACTAACCCAGCACCACACACAGTCTACAACTAACCCAGCACCACACACAGTCTACAACTAACCCAGCACCACACACAGTCTACAACTAACCCAGCACCACACACAGTCTACAACTAACCCAGCACCACACACAGTCTACAACTAACCCAGCACCACACACAGTCTACAACTAACCCAGCACCACCACACAGTCTACAACTAACCCAGCACCAGCACACAGTCTACAACTAACCCAGCACCACACACAGTCTACAACTAACCCAGCACCACACACAGTCTACAACTAACCCAGCACCACACACAGTCTACAACTAACCCAGCACCACACACAGTCTACAACTAACCCAGCACCACACACAGTCTACAACTAACCCAGCACCACACACAGTCTACAACTAACCCAGCACCACACAGTCTACAACTAACCCTAACCCAGCACCACACAGTCTACAACTAACCTAACCCAGCACCACACAGTCTGCAACAACTAACCCAGCACCACACACAGTCTACAACTAACCCTAACCCAGCACACACAGTCTACAACTAACCCAGCATCACACACAGTCTACAACTAACCCTAACCCAGCACCCACACAGTCTACAACTAACCCAGCAGCCACACACAGTCTACAACTAACCCAGCACCACACACAGTCTACAACTAACCCTAAGCACCACACACAGTCTACAACTAACCCAGCACCACACACAGTCTACAACTAACCCAGCACCACACACAGTCTACAACTAACCCAGCACCCACACAGTCTACAACTAACCCAGCACCAGCACACAGTCTACAACTAACCCAGCACCCACACAGTCTACAACAACCTAACCCAGCACCACACACAGTCTACAACAACTAACCCAGCACCACACAGTCTACAACTAAGTCTACAACTAACCCAGCACCACACACAGTCTACAACTAACCCAGCACCACACACAGTCTACAACTAACCCAACCCAGCACACACAGTCTACAACTAACCCAGCACCACACACAGTCTACAACTAACCCAGCACCACACACAGTCTACAACTAACCCAGCACACACACAGTCCAACAAGTCCCTAACCCAGCACCACACACTAACCCTAACCCAGCACCACACAGTCTACAACTAACCCAGCACACACAGTCTACAACTAACCCACCCACCACACACAGTCTACAACAACTAACCCAGCACCACACACAGTCTACAACTAACCCTAACCCAGCACCACAGCAGCCACACACAGTCTACAACTAACCCTAACCCAGCACACACAGTCTACAACTAACCCTAACCCAGCACCACACACAGTCTACAACTAACCCAGCACCACACACAGTCTACAACTAACCCAGCACCACACACAGTCTACAACTAACCCAGCACCACACACAGTCTACAACTAACCCAGCACCACACACAGTCTACAACTAACCCAGCACCACACACAGTCTACAACTAACCCAGCACCACACACAGTCTACAACAACCCTAACCCAGCACCACACAGTCTACAACTAACCCAGCACCACACACAGTCTACAACTAACCCAGCACCACACACAGTCTACAACTAACCCAGCACCACACACAGTCTACAACTAACCCAGCACCACACACAGTCTACAACTAACCCAGCACCACACACAGTCTACAACTAACCCAGCACCACACACAGTCTACAACTAACCCAGCACCACACACAGTCTACAACTAACCCAGCACCACACACAGTCTACAACTAACCCAGCACCACACACAGTCTACAACTAACCCAGCACCACACACAGTCTACAACTAACCCAGCACCACACACAGTCTACAACTAACCCAGCACCACACACAGTCTACAACTAACCCAGCACCACAGTCTACCACTAACCCAGCACCACACACAGTCTACAACTAACCCAGCACCACACACAGTCTACAACTAACCCAGCACCACACACAGTCTACAACTAACCCAGCACCACACACAGTCCACAACTAACCCAGCACCACACAGTCTACAACTAAAACCCTAACCCAGCACCACACAGTCTGCAACTAACCCTAACCCAGCACCACACAGTCTGCAACTAACCCTAACCCAGCACCACACAGTCTACAACTAACCCTAACCCAGCACCACAGTCTACAACTAACCCAGCATCACCACACAGTCTACTAACCCTAACCCAGCACCACACACAGTCTACAACAACTAACCCAGCACCACACAGTCTACAACTAAACTAACCCAGCACCACACAGTCTACAACTAACCCAACCCAGCACACAGTCTACAACTAACCCAGCACCACACACAGTCTACAACTAACCCTAACCCAGCACCACACAGTCTACAACTAACCCTAACCCAGCACACACACAGTCTACAACTAACCCAGCACCACACACAGTCTACAACTAACCCAGCACCACACACAGTCTACAACTAACCCAGCACCACACACAGTCTACAACTAACCCAGCACCACACACAGTCTACAACTAACCCAGCACCACACACAGTCTACAACTAACGCAGCACCACACACAGTCTACAACTAACCCTAACCCAGCACCACACAGTCTACAACTAACCCTAACCCAGCACCACACAGTCTACAACTAACCCAGCACCACACACAGTCTACAACTAACCCAGCACCACACACAGTCTACAACTAACCCAGCACCACACACAGTCTACAACTAACCCAGCACCACACACAGTCTACAACTAACCCAGCACCACACACAGTCTACAACTAACCCAGCACCACACACAGTCTACAACTAACCCAGCACACACACAGTCTACAACTAACCCAGCACCACACACAGTCTACAACTAACCCAGCACCACACACAGTCTACAACTAACCCAGCACCACACACAGTCTACAACTAACCCAGCACCACACACAGTCTACAACTAACCCAGCACCACACACAGTCTACAACTAACCCAGCACCACACACAGTCTACAACTAACCCAGCACCACAGTCTACAACTAACCCAGCACCACACACAATCTACAACTAACCCAGCACCACACACAGTCTACAACTAACCCAGCACCACACACAGTCTACAACTAACCCAGCACCACACACAGTCTACAACTAACCCAGCACCACACACAGTCTACAACTAACCCAGCACCACACAGTCTACAACTAACCCAGCACCACACAGTCACAGTCTACCACTAACCCAGCACCACACACAGTCTACAACTAACCCAGCACCACACACAGTCTACAACTAACCCAGCACCACACACAGTCTAACAACTAACCCAGCACCACACACAGTCCACAACTAACCCAGCACCACACAGTCTACAACTAACCCAGCACCACACAGTCTACCTAACCCTAACCCAGCACCACACAGTCTACAACTAACCCTAACCCAGCACCACACACAGTCTACAACTAACCCTAACCCAGCACCACAGTCTACAACTAACCCAGCACCACACACAGTCTACAACTAACCCTAACCCAGCACCACACAGTCTACAACTAACCCTAACCCAGCACCACACACAGTCTACAACTAACCCAGCACCACACACAGTCTACAACTAACCCAGCACCACACACAGTCTACAACTAACCCAGCACCACACACAGTCTACAACTAACCCAGCACCACACACAGTCTACAACTAACCCTAACCCAGCACCACACAGTCTACAACTAACCCTAACCCAGCACCACACAGTCTACAACTAACTAACCCAGCACACACACACAGTCTACAACTAACCCAGCACCACACAGTCTACAACTAACCCAGCACCACACACAGTCTACAACTAACCCTAACCCAGCACCACACACAGTCTACAACTAACCCAGCACCACACAGTCTAACAACAACTAACCCAGCACCACACACAGTCTAACCCAACAACTAACCCAGCACCCACACAGTCTACAACTAACCCAGCACCACACACAGTCTACAACTAACCCTAACCCAGCACCACACACAGTCTACAACTAACCCAGCACCACACACAGTCTACAACTAACCCAGCACCACACAGTCTACAACTAACAACTAACCCAGCACCACACACAGTCTACAACTAACCCAGCACCACACACAGTCTACAACTAACCCAGCACCACACACAGTCTACAACTAACCCAGCACACACACAGTCTACAACTAACAACCCAGCACCACAGTCTACAACTAACCCAGCACCACACACAGTCTACAACTAACCCAGCACCACACACAGTCTACAACTAACCCAGCACCACACACAGTCTACACCCTAACCCAGCACCACACACAGTCTACAACTAACCCAGCACCACACACAGTCTACAACTAACCCAGCACCACACACAGTCTACACTAACCCTAACCCAGCACCACACAGTCTACAACTAACCCAGCACCACACAGTCTACAACTAACCCTAACCCAGCACACACAGTCTACAACTAACCCTAACCCAGCACACACAGTCTACAACTAACCCAGCACCACACAGTCTACAACTAACCCAGCACCACACAGTCTACAACTAACCCAGCACCACACACAGTCTACAACTAACCCTAACCCAGCACCACACAGTCTACAACTAACCCAGCACCACACACAGTCTACAACTAACCCACCACACACAGTCTACAACTAACCCAGCACCACACACAGTCTACAACTAACCCAGCACCACACACAGTCTACAACTAACCCAGCACCACACACAGTCTACAACTAACCCAGCACCACACACAGTCTACAACTAACCCAGCACCACACACAGTCTACAACAACTAACCCAGCACACACACAGTCTACAACTAACCCAGCACCACACAGTCTACAACTAACCCAGCACCACACACAGTCTACAACTAACCCAGCACCACACACAACAACTAACCCAGCACCACACACAGTCTACAACTAACCCAGCACCACACAGTCTACAACTAACCCAGCACCACACACAGTCTACAACTAACCCAGCACCACACACAGTCTACAACTAACCCAGCACCACAGTCAACTAACCTAACCCAGCACCACACACAGTCTACAACTAACCCAGCACCACACACAGTCTACAACTACAGTCTACAACTAACCCAGCACCACACACAGTCTACAACTAACCCAGCACCACACACAGTCTACAACTAACCCAGCACCACACAGTCTACAACTAACCCAGCACCACACACAGTCTACAACTAACCCAGCACCACACACAGTCTACAACTAACCCAGCCCAGCACACAGTCTACAACTAACCCAGCACCACACACAGTCTACAACTAACCCAGCACCCACACAGTCTACAACCCTAACCCAGCACCACACAGTCTACAACTAACTAACCCAGCACCACACACAGTCTACAACTAACCCTAACCCAGCACACACAGTCTACAACTAACCCACACCCACACAGTCTACAACTAACCCAACCCAGCACCACACAGTCTACAACTACAACCCTAACCCAGCACCACACAGTCTACAACTAACCCAGCACCACACACAGTCTACAACTAACCCAGCACCACACACAGTCTACAACTAACCCAGCACCACACACAGTCTACAACTAACCCAGCACCACACACAGTCTACAACTAACCCAGCACCACACACAGTCTACAACTAACCCAGCACCACACAGTCTACAACTAACCCAGCACCCAGCACCACACAGTCTACAACTAACCTAACCCAGCACCACACAGTCTACAACTAACCCTAACCCAGCACCACACAGTCTACAACTAACCCTAACCCAGCACCACACAGTCTACAACTAACCCAGCACCACACACAGTCTACAACTAACCCAGCACCACACACAGTCTACAACTAACCCAGCACACACACAGTCTACAACTAACCCTAACCCACCACACACAGTCACCTAACCCAGCACCACACACAGTCTACAACTAACCCTAACCCAGCACACACAGTCTACAACAACCCTAACCCAGCACCACACACAGTCTACAACTAACCCAGCACCACACACAGTCTACAACTAACCCAGCACCACACACAGTCTACAACTAACCCAGCACCACACACAGTCTACAACTAACCCAGCACCACACACAGTCTACAACTAACCCAGCACCACACACAGTCTACAACTAACCCAGCACCACACACAGTCTACAACTAACCCTAACCCAGCACCACACAGTCTACAACTAACCCAGCAGCCACACACAGTCTACAACTAACCCAGCACCACACACAGTCTACAACTAACCCAGCACCACACACAGTCTACAACTAACCCAGCACCACAGTCACAGTCTACAACTAACCCAGCACCACACACAGTCTACAACTAACCCAGCACCACACACAGTCTACAACTAACCCAGCACCACACACAGTCTACAACTAACCCAGCACCCACACAGTCTACAACTAACCCAGCACCACACACAGTCTACAACTAACCCAGCACCACACACAGTCTACAACTAACCCAGCACCACACACAGTCTACAACTAACCCAGCACCACACACAGTCTACAACCCTAACCCAGCACCACAGTCTACCACTAACCCAGCACCACACACAGTCTACAACTAACCCAGCACCACACACAGTCTACAACTAACCCAGCACCACACACAGTCTACAACTAACCCAGCACCACACACAGTCCACAACTAACCCAGCACCACACAGTCTACAACTAACCCAACCCAGCACCACACAGTCTGCAACTAACCCTAACCCAGCACCACACAGTCTACAACTAACCCTAACCCAGCACCACACAGTCTACAACTAACCCTAACCCAGCACCACACACAGTCTACAACTAACCCAGCACCACACACAGTCTACCCAACTACACCCTAACCCAGCACACACACACAGTCTACAACTAACCCAGCACCACACAGTCTACAACTAACCCTAACCCAGCACCACACACAGTCTACAACTAACCCAACCCAGCACACAGTCTACAACTAACCCAGCATCACCACACAGTCTACAACTAACCCAGCACCACACAACCCTAACCCAGCACCACACACAGTCTACAACTAACCCAGCACCACACACAGTCTACAACTAACCCAGCACCACACACAGTCTACAACTAACCCAGCACCACCACAGTCTACAACTAACCCAGCACCACACACAGTCTACAACTAACCCAGCACCACACAGTCTACAACTAACCCTAACCCAGCACCACACACAGTCTACAACTAACCCAGCACCAGCACACACACAGTCTACAACTAACTAACCCAGCACCACACACAGTCTACAACTAACCCAGCACCACACACAGTCTACAACTAACCCAGCACCACACACAGTCTACAACTAACCCAGCACCACACACAGTCTACAACTAACCCTAACCCAGCACCACACAGTCTACAACTAACCCAGCACCACACACAGTCTACAACAACTAACCCAGCACCACACAGTCTACAACTAACCCAGCACCACACACAGTCTACAACTAACCCAGCACCACACACACAGTCTACAACTAACCCTAACCCAGCACACACAGTCTACAACTAACCCAGCACCACACACAGTCTACAACTAACCCTAACCCAGCACCACACAGTCTACAACTAACCCTAACCCAGCACCACACACAGTCTACAACTAACCCAGCACCACACACAGTCTACAACTAACCCAGCACCACACACAGTCTACAACTAACCCAGCACCCACACAGTCTACAACTAACCCAGCACCACACACAGTCTACAACTAACCCAGCACCACACACAGTCTACAACTAACCCAGCACCACACAGTCTACAACTAACCCCAACCCAGCACCACACACAGTCTACAACTAACCCAGCACCACACACAGTCTACAACTAACCCAGCACCACACACAGTCTACAACTAACCCAGCACCACACACAGTCTACAACTAACCCAGCACCACACACAGTCTACAACTAACCCAGCACCACACAGTCTACAACTAACCCAGCACCACACAGTCTACAACTAACCCAGCACCACACACAGTCTACAACTAACCCAGCACCACACACAGTCTACAACTAACCCAGCACCACACACAGTCTACAACTAACCCAACACACAGTCTACAACTAACCCAGCACCACACACAGTCTACAACTAACCCAGCACCACACACAGTCTACAACTAACCCAGCACCACAGTCTACAACTAACCCAGCACCACACACAGTCTACAACTAACCCAGCACCACACACAGTCTACAACTAACCCAGCACCACACACAGTCTACAACTAACCCAGCACCACACACAGTCTACAACTAACCCAGCACCACACAGTCTACAACTAACCCAGCACCCAGCACACACAGTCTACAACTAACACAGTCCTAACCCAGCACCACACAGTCTACAACTAACCCTAACCCAGCACCACACACAGTCTACAACTAACCCTAACACCACACACAGTCTACAACTAACCCAGCACCACACACAGTCTACAACTAACCCAGCACCACACACAGTCTACAACTAACCCAGCACCACACACAGTCTACAACAGCAACCACAGTCTACAACAACCCAGCACCACACACAGTCTACAACAACTAACCCAGCACCACACACAGTCTACAACTAACCCAGCACCACACACAGTCTACAACTAACCCAGCACCACACACAGTCTACAACTAACCCACCCAGCACCACACAGTCTACAACTAACCCAGCACCACACACAGTCTACAACTAACCCAGCACCACACACAGTCTACAACTAACCCAGCACCACACACAGTCTACAACTAACCCAGCACCACACACAGTCTACAACTAACCCAGCACCACACACAGTCTACAACTAACCCAGCACCACACACAGTCTACAACTAACCCAGCACCACACACAGTCTACAACTAACCCAGCAACACAGCTAACAGCACACACAGTCTCTAACCCAGCACCACACACAGTCTACAACTAACCCAGCACCACACAGTCTACAACTAACCCAGCACCACACACAGTCTACAACTAACCCAGCACCACACACAGTCTACAACTAACCCAGCACCACACACAGTCTACAACTAACCCAGCACCACACACAGTCTACAACTAACCCAGCACCACACACAGTCTACAACTAACCCAGCACCACACACAGTCTACAACTAACCCAGCACCACACAGTCTACAACTAACCCAGCACCACACACAGTCTACAACTAACCCAGCACCACACACAGTCTACAACTAACCCAGCACCACACACAGTCTACAACTAACCCAGCACCACACACAGTCTACAACTAACCCAGCACCACACACAGTCTACAACTAACCCAGCACCACACACAGTCTACAACTAACCCAGCACCACACACAGTCTACAACTAACCCAGCACCACACACAGTCTACAACTAACCCAGCACCACACACAGTCTACAACTAACCCAGCACCACACACAGTCTACAACTAACCCAGCACCACACAGTCTACAACTAACCCAGCACCACACACAGTCTACAACTAACCCAGCACCACACACAGTCTACAACTAACCCAGCACCACACAGTCTACAACTAACCCAGCACCACACACAGTCTACAACTAACCCAGCACCACACACAGTCTACAACTAACCCAGCACCACACACAGTCTACAACTAACCCAGCACCACACACAGTCTACAACTAACCCAGCACACACACAGTCTACAACTAACCCAGCACCACACACAGTCTACAACTAACCCTAACCCAGCACACACAGTCTACAACTAACCCAGCACCACACACAGTCTACAACTAACCCAGCACCACACACAGTCTACAACTAACCCAGCACCACACACAGTCTACAACTAACCCAGCACCACACACAGTCTACAACTAACCCAGCACCACACACAGTCTACAACTAACCCAGCACCACACACAGTCTACAACTAACCCAGCACCACACACAGTCTACAACTAACCCAGCACCACACACAGTCTACAACTAACCCAGCACCACACACAGTCTACAACTAACCCAGCACCACACACAGTCTACAACTAACCCAGCACCACACACAGTCTACAACTAACCCAGCACCCACACAGTCTACAACTAACCCAGCACCACACACAGTCTACAACTAACCCAGCACCCACACAGTCTACAACTAACCCAGCACCACACACAGTCTACAACTAACCCAGCACCACACACAGTCTACAACTAACCCAGCACCACACACAGTCTACAACTAACCCAGCACCACACCACACAGTCTACAACTAACCCAGCACCCACACAGTCTACAACTAACCCAGCACCACACACAGTCTACAACTAACCCAGCACCACACACAGTCTACAACTAACCCAGCACCACACAGTCTACAACTAACCCAGCACCACACACAGTCTACAACTAACCCAGCACCACACACAGTCTACAACTAACCCAGCACCACACACAGTCTACAACTAACCCAGCACCACACACAGTCTACAACTAACCCAGCACCACACAGTCTACACTAACCCAGCACCACACAGTCTACAACTAACCCAGCACCACACACAGTCTACAACTAACCCAGCACACACACAGTCTACAACTAACCCAGCACCACACACAGTCTACAACTAACCCAGCACCACACACAGTCTACAACTAACCCAGCACCACACACAGTCTACAACTAACCCAGCACCACACACAGTCTACAACTAACCCAGCACCACACACAGTCTACAACTAACCCAGCACCACACAGTCTACAACTAACCCAGCACCACACACAGTCTACAACTAACCCAGCACCACACACAGTCTACAACTAACCCAGCACCCACACAGTCTACAACTAACCCAGCCACACACAGTCTACAACTAACCCAGCACCACACACAGTCTACAACTAACCCAGCACCACACACAGTCTACAACTAACCCAGCACCACACACAGTCTACAACTAACCCAGCACCACACACAGTCTACAACTAACCCAGCACCACACACAGTCTACAACTAACCCAGCACCACACACAGTCTACAACTAACCCAGCACCACACACAGTCTACAACTAACCCAGCACCACACACAGTCTACAACTAACCCTAACCCAGCACCACACAGTCTACAACTAACCCTAACCCAGCACCACACAGTCTACAACTAACCCAGCACCAGCACACAGTCACAACTAACCCAGCACCACACAGTCTAACCCAGCACCACACACAGTCTACAACTAACCCAGCACCACACACAGTCTACAACTAACCCAGCACCCACACAGTCTACAACTAACCCAGCACCCACACAGTCTACAACTAACCCTAACCCAGCACCACACAGTCTACAACTAACCCAGCACCCACACAGTCTACAACTAACCCAGCACCACACACAGTCTACAACTAACCCAGCACCACACACAGTCTACAACTAACCCAGCACCACACACAGTCTACAACTAACCCAGCACCACACAGTCTACAACTAACCCAGCACCACACAGTCTACAACTAACCCAGCACCACACACAGTCTACAACTAACCCAGCACCACACAGTCTACAACTAACCCAGCACCACACACAGTCTACAACTAACCCAGCACCACACACAGTCTACAACTAACCCAGCACCACACAGTCTACAACTAACCCAGCACCACACACAGTCTACAACTAACCCAGCACCACACACAGTCTACAACTAACCCAGCACCACACAGTCTACAACTAACCCAGCACCACACAGTCTACAACTAACCCAGCACCACACACAGTCTACAACTAACCCAGCACCACACACAGTCTACAACTAACCCAGCACCACACACAGTCTACAACTAACCCAACCACAACCCAGCACCACAACTAACCCAGCACCACACACAGTCTACAACTAACCCAGCACCACACACAGTCTACAACTAACCCAGCACCACACACAGTCTACAACTAACCCAGCACCACACAGTCTACAACTAACCCAGCACCACACACAGTCTACAACTAACCCAGCACCACACACAGTCTACAACTAACCCAGCACCACACACAGTCTACAACTAACCCAGCACACACACAGTCTACAACTAACCCAGCACCACACACAGTCTACAACTAACCCAGCACCACACACAGTCTACAACTAACCCAGCACCACACACAGTCTACAACTAACCCAGCACCACACACAGTCTACAACTAACCCAGCACCACACACAGTCTACAACTAACCCAGCACCACACACAGTCTACAACTAGCACCACACTAAGTCCCAGCACCACCACACAGTCTACAACTAACCCAGCACCACACACAGTCTACAACTAACCCAGCACCACACACAGTCTACAACTAACCCAGCACCACACACAGTCTACAACTAACCCAGCACCACACACAGTCTACAACTAACCCAGCACCACACAGTCTACAACTAACCCAGCACCACACACAGTCTACAACTAACCCAGCACCACACACAGTCTACAACTAACCCAGCACCACACACAGTCTACAACTAACCCAGCACCACACACAGTCTACAACTAACCCAGCACCACACCACAGTCTACAACTAACCCAGCACCACACACAGTCTACAACTAACCCAGCACCACACACAGTCTACAACTAACCCAGCACCACACACAGTCTACAACTAACCCAGCACCACACACAGTCTACAACTAACCCAGCACCACACACAGTCTACAACTAACCCAGCACCACACACAGTCTACAACTAACCCAGCACCACACACAGTCTACAACTAACCCAGCACCACACACAGTCTACAACTAACCCAGTCACAACACCCAGCACCACTAACAGCTAACCCAGCACACAGTCTACAACTAACCCAGCACCACACACAGTCTACAACTAACCCAGCACCACACACAGTCTACAACTAACCCAGCACCACACACAGTCTACAACTAACCCAGCAGCACACACAGTCTACAACTAACCCAGCACCACACAGTCTGTCTAACCCTAACCCAGCACCACAGTCTACAACTAACCCTAACCCAGCACCACACACAGTCTACAACTAACCCAGCCCAGCACACAGTCTACAACTAACCCAGCACACACACAGTCTACAACTAACCCTAACCCAGCACCACACAGTCTACAACTAACCCTAACCCAGCACCACACACAGTCTACAACTAACCCAGCACCACACACAGTCTACAACTAACCCAGCACCACACAGTCTACAACCCTAACCCAGCACCACACAGTCTACAACTAACCCTAACCCAGCACCACACAGTCTACAACTAACCCTAACCCAGCACCACACACAGTCTACAACTAACCCACACCACACCACAGTCTACAACTAACCCAGCACCACACACAGTCTACAACTAACCCTAACCCAGCACCACACACAGTCTACAACTAACCCAGCACCACACAGTCTACAACTAACCCTAACACCAGCACCACAGTCTACAACTAACCCAGCACCACACACAGTCTACAACTAACCCTAACCCAGCACCACACAGTCTACAACTAACTAACCCAGCACCACACACAGTCTACAACTAACCCAGCACCACACACAGTCTACAACTAACCCAGCACCACACACAGTCTACAACTAACCCAGCACCACACACAGTCTACAACTAACCCAGCACCACACACAGTCTACAACTAACCCAGCACCACACACAGTCTACAACTAACCCAGCACCACACACAGTCTACAACTAACCCAGCACCACAGTCTACAACTAACCCAGCACCACACACAGTCTACAACTAACCCAGCACCACACACAGTCTACAACTAACCCAGCACCACACACAGTCTACAACTAACCCAGCACCACACACAGTCTACAACTAACCCAGCACCACACACAGTCTACAACTAACCCAGCACCACACACAGTCTACAACTAACCCAGCACCACACACAGTCTACAACTAACCCAGCACCCCACACAGTCTACAACTAACCCTAACCCAGCACCACAGTCTACCACTAACCCAGCACCACACACAGTCTACAACTAACCCAGCACCACACACAGTCTACAACTAACCCAGCACCACACACAGTCTACAACTAACCCAGCACCACACACAGTCTACAACTAACCCAGCACCACACACAGTCTACAACTAACCCAGCACCACACACAGTCTACAACCCTAACCCAGCACCACACAGTCTACAACTAACCCTAACCCAGCACCACACAGTCTACAACTAACCCTAACCCAGCACCACACACAGTCTACAACTAACCCAACCCAGCACCACAGTCTACAACTAACCCAGCACCACACACAGTCTACAACTAACCCTAACCCAGCACCACACAGTCTACAACTAACCCTAACCCAGCACCACACACAGTCCACAACTAACCCAGCACCACACACAGTCTACAACTAACCCAGCACCACACACAGTCTACAACTAACCCAGCACCACACACAGTCTACAACTAACCCAGCACCACACAGTCTACAACTAACCCAGCACCACACACAGTCTACAACTAACCCAGCACCACACACAGTCTACAACTAACCCAACACCACACACAGTCTACAACTAACCCAGCACCACACACAGTCTACAACTAACCCAGCACCACACAGTCTACAACTAACCCAGCACCACACACAGTCTACAACTAACCCAGCACCACACACAGTCTACAACTAACCCAGCACCACACACAGTCTACAACTAACCCAGCACCACACACAGTCTACAACTAACCCAGCACACACAGTCTACAACTAACCCTAACCCAGCACCACACAGTCTACAACTAACTAACCCAGCACCACACACAGTCTACAACTAACCCAGCACCCAGCACACAGTCTACAACTAACCCAGCCCAGCACACACAGTCTACAACTAACCCTAACCCAGCACCACACAGTCTACAACTAACCCTAACCCAGCACACACACAGTCTACAACTAACCCAGCACCACACACAGTCTACAACTAACCCAGCACCACACAGTCTACAACTAACCCAGCACCACACAGTCTACAACTAACCCAGCACCACACACAGTCTACAACTAACCCAGCACCACACACAGTCCACAACTAACCCAGCACCACACAGTCCACAACTAACCCTAACCCAGCACCACACAGTCTGCAACTAACCCTAACCCAGCACCACACAGTCTGCAACTAACCCTAACCCAGCACCACACAGTTTACAACTAACCCTAACCCAGCACCACAGTCTACAACTAACCCAGCACCACACAGTCTACAACTAACCCTAACCCAGCACCACAGTCTACAACTAACCCAGCACCACACAGTCTACAACTAACCCTAACCCACCCACCCACCACAGTCTACAACTAACCCAGCATCACACACAGTCTACAACTAACCCTAACCCAGCACCACACAGTCTACAACTAACCCTAACCCAGCACCACACACAGTCCACAACTAACCCAGCACCACACACAGTCCACAACTAACCCAGCACCACACACAGTCTACAACTAACCCAGCACCACACACAGTCTACAACTAACCCAGCACCACACACAGTCTACAACTAACCCAGCACCACACACAGTCTACAACTAACCCAGCACCACACACAGTCTACAACTAACCCAGCACCACACAGTCTACAACTAACCCAGCACCACACACAGTCTACAACTAACCCAGCACCACACACAGTCTACAACTAACCCAGCACCACACACAGTCTACAACTAACCCAGCACCACACACAGTCTACAACTAACCCAGCACCACACACAGTCTACAACTAACCCAGCACCACACACAGTCTACAACTAACCCAGCACCACACACAGTCTACAACTAACCCAGCACCACACACAGTCTACAACTAACCCAGCACCACACACAGTCTACAACTAACCCAGCACCACACACAGTCTACAACTAACCCAGCACCACACACAGTCTACAACTAACCCAGCACCACACACAGTCTACAACTAACCCAGCACACACAGTCTACCACTAACCCAGCACCACACACAGTCTACAACTAACCCAGCACCACACACAGTCTACAACTAACCCAGCACCACACACAGTCCACAACTAACCCAGCACCACACACAGTCCACAACTAACCCAGCACCACACACAGCAACTAACCCTAACCCAGCACCACACAGTCTACAACTAACCCTAACCCAGCACAACACACAGTCTACAACTAACCCTAACCCAGCACACACACAGTCTACAACTAACCCAGCCCACACACAGTCTACAACTAACCCAGCATCACACACAGTCTACACTAACTAACCCAGCACCACACACAGTCTACAACTAACCCAGCACCACACAGTCTACAACTAACTAACCCAGCACCACACACAGTCTACAACTAACCCTAACCCAGCACACACAGTCTACAACTAACCCAGCACACACACAGTCTACAACTAACCCTAACCCAGCACCACACAGTCTACAACTAACCCTAACCCAGCACCACACACAGTCTACAACTAACCCAGCACCACACACAGTCTACAACTAACCCAGCACCACACACAGTCTACAACTAACCCTAACCCAGCACACACAGTCTACAACCCTAACCCAGCACCACACACAGTCTACAACTAACCCAACCCAGCACCACACAGTCTACAACTAACCCAGCACACACACAGTCTACAACTAACCCTAACCCAGCACCACACAGTCTACAACTAACCCTAACCCAGCACCACACACAGTCTACAACTAACCCAGCACCACACACAGTCCACAACTAACCCAGCACCACACAGTCCAACTAACCCTAACCCAGCACCACACAGTCAACTAACCCTAACCCAGCACACACAGTCTGCAACTAACCCTAACCCAGCACCACACAGTTTACAACTAACCCTAACCCAGCACCACAGTCTACAACTAACCCAGCACCACACACAGTCTACAACTAACCCTAACCCAGCACCACAGTCTACAACTAACCCAGCATCACACACAGTCTACAACTAACCCTAACCCAGCACCACACAGTCTACAACTAACCCTAACCCAGCACCACACACAGTCCACAACTAACCCAGCACCACACACAGTCCACAACTAACCCAGCACCACACACAGTCTACAACTAACCCAGCACCACACACAGTCTACAACTAACCCAGCACCACACACAGTCTACAACTAACCCAGCACCACACACAGTCTACAACTAACCCAGCACCACACACAGTCTACAACAACCCTAACCCAGCACCACACAGTCTACAACTAACCCAGCACCACACACAGTCTACAACTAACCCAGCACCACACACAGTCTACAACTAACCCAGCACCACACACAGTCTACAACTAACCCAGCACCACACACAGTCTACAACTAACCCAGCACCACACACAGTCTACAACTAACCCAGCACCACACACAGTCTACAACTAACCCAGCACCACACACAGTCTACAACTAACCCAGCACCACACACAGTCTACAACTAACCCAGCACCACACACAGTCTACAACTAACCCAGCACCACACACAGTCTACAACTAACCCAGCACCACACACAGTCTACAACTAACCCAGCACCACACACAGTCTACAACTAACCCAGCACCACAGTCTACCACTAACCCAGCACCACACACAGTCTACAACTAACCCAGCACCACACACAGTCTACAACTAACCCAGCACCACACACAGTCTACAACTAACCCAGCACCACACACAGTCCACAACTAACCCAGCACCACACACACTAACCCTAACCCAGCACCACACAGTCTGCAACTAACCATAACCCAGCACCACACAGTCTGCAACTAACCCTAACCCAGCACCACACAGTTTACAACTAACCCTAACCCAGCACCACAGTCTACAACTAACCCAGCATCACACACAGTCTACAACTAACCCTAACCCAGCACCACACACAGTCTACAACTAACCCAGCACCACACAGTCTACAACTAACCCTAACCCAGCACCAGCACCACAACAGTCTACAACTAACCCTAACCCAGCACCACAGTCTACAACTAACCCAGCATCACACACAGTCTACAACTAACCCTAACCCAGCACCACACAGTCTACAACTAACCCTAACCCAGCACCACACACAGTCCACAACTAACCCAGCACCACACACAGTCCACAACTAACCCAGCACCACACACAGTCTACAACTAACCCAGCACCACACACAGTCTACAACTAACCCAGCACCACACACAGTCTACAACTAACCCAGCACCACACACAGTCTACAACTAACCCAGCACCACACACAGTCTACACTAACCCTAACCCAGCACCACACAGTCTACAACTAACCCTAACCCAGCACCACACAGTCTACAACTAACCCAGCACCACACACAGTCTACAACTAACCCAGCACCACACACAGTCTACAACTAACCCAGCACCACACACAGTCTACAACTAACCCAGCACCACACACAGTCTACAACTAACCAGCACCACACACAGTCTACAACTAACCCAGCACCACACACAGTCTACAACTAACCCAGCACCACACACAGTCTACAACTAACCCAGCACCACACACAGTCTACAACTAACCCAGCACCACACACAGTCTACAACTAACCCAGCACCACACACAGTCTACAACTAACCCAGCACCACACACAGTCTACAACTAACCCAGCACCACACACAGTCTACAACTAACCCAGCACCACACACAGTCTACAACTAACCCAGCACACACAGTCTACAACTAACCCAGCACCACACACAGTCTACAACTAACCCAGCACCACACACAGTCTACAACTAACCCAGCACCACACACAGTCTACAACTAACCCAGCACCACACACAGTCTACAACTAACCCAGCACCACACACAGTCTACAACTAACCCAGCACCACACAGTCTACAACTAACCCAGCACCACAGTCTACCACTAACCCAGCACCACACACAGTCTACAACTAACCCAGCACCACACACAATCTACAACTAACCCAGCACCACACACAGTCCACAACTAACCCAGCACCACACACAGTCCACAACAACTAACCCAGCACCACACAGTCCACAACTAACCCTAACCCAGCACCACACAGTCTGCAACTAACCCTAACCCAGCACCACACAGTCTGCAACTAACCCTAACCCAGCACCACACACAGTCTACAACTAACTAACCCAGCACCACAGTCTACAACTAACCCAGCATCACACACAGTCTACAACTAACCCTAACCCAGCACCACACAGTCTACAACTAACCCTAACCCAGCACCACACACAGTCCACAACTAACCCAGCACCACACACAGTCTACAACTAACCCAGCACCACACACAGTCTACAACTAACCCAGCACCACACACAGTCCACAACTAACCCAGCACCACACAGTCTACAACTAACCCTAACCCAGCACCACACACAGTCTACAACTAACCCTAACCCAGCACCACACAGTCTGCAACTAACCCTAACCCAGCACACACACACAACTAACAACTAACCCTAACCCAGCACCACAGTCTACAACTAACCCAGCAGCACACACAGTCTACAACTAACCCAGCACCACACACAGTCTACAACTAACCCAGCACCCACACAGTCTACTAACCCTAACCCAGCACACACAGTCTACAACTAACCCAGCACCAGCACACAGTCTACAACTAACCCAGCACCACACACAGTCTACAACTAACCCTAACCCAGCACCACACACAGTCTACAACTAACCCAGCACCACACACAGTCTACAACAACCCTAACCCAGCACACACAGTCTACAACCCTAACCCAGCACCACACACAGTCTACAACTAACCCAGCACCACACACAGTCTACAACTAACCCAGCACCACACACAGTCTACAACTAACCCAGCACCACACACAGTCTACAACTAACCCTAACCCAGCACCACAGTCTACAACTAACCCAGCATCACACACAGTCTACAACTAACCCTAACCCAGCACCACACAGTCTACAACTAACCCTAACCCAGCACCACACACAGTCCACAACTAACCCAGCACCACACACAGTCCACAACTAACCCAGCACCACACAGTCCGCAACTAACCCTAACCCAGCACCACACAGTCTACAACTAACCCTAACCCAGCACCACACAGTCTACAACTAACCCTAACCCAGCACCACACAGTACAACTAACCCTAACCCAGCACCACACACAGTCTACAACTAACCCAGCACCACACAGTCTACAACTAACCCTAACCCACACCACAGTCTACAACTAACCCAGCATCACACACAGTCTACAACTAACCCTAACCCAGCACCACACAGTCTACAACTAACCCTAACCCAGCACCACACACAGTCCACAACTAACCCAGCACCACACACAGTCCACAACTAACCCAGCACCACACACAGTCTACAACTAACCCAGCACCACACACAGTCTACAACTAACCCAGCACCACACACAGTCTACAACTAACCCAGCACCACACACAGTCTACAACTAACGCAGCACCACACACAGTCTACAACTAACCCTAACCCAGCACCACACAGTCTACAACTAACCCAGCACCACACACAGTCTACAACTAACCCAGCACCACACACAGTCTACAACTAACCCAGCACCACACACAGTCTACAACTAACCCAGCACCACACACAGTCTACAACTAACCCAGCACCACACACAGTCTACAACTAACCCAGCACCACACACAGTCTACAACTAACCCAGCACCACACACAGTCTACAACTAACCCAGCACCACACACAGTCTACAACTAACCCAGCACCACACACAGTCTACAACTAACCCAGCACCACACACAGTCTACAACTAACCCAGCACCACACACAGTCTACAACTAACCCAGCACCACACACAGTCTACAACTAACCCAGCACCACAGTCTACCACTAACCCAGCACCACACACAGTCTACAACTAACCCAGCACCACACACAATCTACAACTAACCCAGCACCACACACAGTCCACAACTAACCCAGCACCACACACAGTCCACAACTAACCCAGCACCACACAGTCCGCAACTAACCCTAACCCAGCACCACACAGTCTGCAACTAACCCTAACCCAGCACCACACACAGTTTACAACTAACCCTAACCCAGCACCACAGTCTACAACTAACCCAGCATCACACACAGTCTACAACTAACCCTAACCCAGCACCACACAGTCTACAACTAACCCTAACCCAGCACCACACAGTCTACAACTAACCCAGCACCACACAGTCTACAACTAACCCAGCACCACACAGTCTACAACTACCCCAGCACCACACAGTCTACAAATAATCCAGCACCACACACAGTCCACAACTAACCCAGCACCACACACAGTCCACAACTAACCCAGCACCACACAGTCCGCAACTAACCCTAACCCAGCACCACACAGTCTGCAACTAACCCTAACCCAGCACCACACAGTCTGCAAATAACCCTAACCCAGCACCACACAGTTTACAACTAACCCTAACCCAGCACCACAGTCTACAACTAACCCAGCATCACACACAGTCTACAACTAACCCTAACCCAGCACCAAACACAGTCTACAACTAACCCAGCACCACACAGTCTACAACTAACCCTAACCCAGCACCACAGTCTACAACTAACCCAGCATCACACACAGTCTACAACTAACCCTAACCCAGCACCACACAGTCTACAACTAACCCTAACCCAGCACCACACACAGTCCACAACTAACCCAGCACCACACACAGTCCACAACTAACCCAGCACCACACACAGTCTACAACTAACCCAGCACCACACACAGTCTACAACTAACCCAGCACCACACACAGTCTACAACTAACCCAGCACCACACACAGTCTACAACTAACGCAGCACCACACACAGTCTACAACTAACCCTAACCCAGCACCACACAGTCTACAACTAACCCAGCACCACACACAGTCTACAACTAACCCAGCACCACACACAGTCTACAACTAACCCAGCACCACACACAGTCTACAACTAACCCAGCACCACACACAGTCTACAACTAACCCAGCACCACACACAGTCTACAACTAACCCAGCACCACACACAGTCTACAACTAACCCAGCACCACACACAGTCTACAACTAACCCAGCACCACACACAGTCTACAACTAACCCAGCACCACACACAGTCTACAACTAACCCAGCACCACACACAGTCTACAACTAACCCAGCACCACACACAGTCTACAACTAACCCAGCACCACACACAGTCTACAACTAACCCAGCACCACAGTCTACCACTAACCCAGCACCACACACAGTCTACAACTAACCCAGCACCACACACAATCTACAACTAACCCAGCACACACACAGTCCACAACTAACCCAGCACCACACACAGTCCACAACTAACCCAGCACCACACAGTCCGCAACTAACCCTAACCCAGCACCACACAGTCTGCAACTACTAACCCAGCACCACACAGTCTGCAACTAACCCTAACCCAGCACCACACAGTTTACAACTAACCCTAACCCAGCACCACAGTCTACAACTAACCCAGCATCACACACAGTCTACAACTAACCCAGCAACCCAGCACAACTAACCCAGCACCACACAGTCTACAACTAACCCAGCACCCACACAGTCTACAACTAACCCTAACCCAGCACCACACACAGTCTACAACTAACCCAGCCCAGCACACAGTCTACAACTAACCCAGCACCACACAGTCTACAACTAACCCACCCAGCACCACACAGTCTACAACTAACCCTAACCCAGCACCACACACAGTCCACAACTAACCCAGCACCACACACAGTCCACAACTAACCCAGCACCACACACAGTCTACAACTAACCCTAACCCAGCACCACACAGTCTGCAACTAACCCTAACCCAGCACCACACACAGTTTACAACTAACCCTAACCCAGCACCACAGTCTACAACTAACCCAGCATCACACACAGTCTACAACTAACCCTAACCCAGCACCACACAGTCTACAACTAACCCTAACCCAGCACCACACACAGTCCACAACTAACCCAGCACCACACACAGTCCACAACTAACCCAGCACCACACAGTCCGCAACTAACCCTAACCCAGCACCACACAGTCTGCAACTAACCCTAACCCAGCACCACACAGTCTGCAACTAACCCTAACCCAGCACCACACAGTCTACAACTAACCCTAACCCAGCACCACAGTCTACAACTAACCCAGCACCACACAGTCTACAACTAACCCTAACCCAGCACCACAGTCTACAACTAACCCAGCATCACACACAGTCTACAACTAACCCTAACCCAGCACCACACAGTCTACAACTAACCCTAACCCAGCACCACACACAGTCCACAACTAACCCAGCACCACACACAGTCCACAACTAACCCAGCACCACACACAGTCTACAACTAACCCAGCACCACACACAGTCTACAACTAACCCAGCACCACACACAGTCTACAACTAACCCAGCACCACACACAGTCTACAACTAACCCAGCACCACACACAGTCTACAACTAACCCTAACCCAGCACCACACAGTCTACAACTAACCCAGCACCACACACAGTCTAGCACCAACAGTCTAACCCAGCACCACACACAGTCTACAACTAACCCAGCACCACACACAGTCTACAACTAACCCAGCACCACACACAGTCTACAACTAACCCAGCACCACACACAGTCTACAACTAACCCAGCACCACACACAGTCTACAACTAACCCAGCACCACACACAGTCTACAACTAACCCAGCACCACACACAGTCTACAACTAACCCAGCACCACACACAGTCTACAACTAACCCAGCACCACACACAGTCTACAACTAACCCAGCACCACACACAGTCTACAACTAACCCAGCACCACACACAGTCTACAACTAACCCAGCACCACAGTCTACCACTAACCCAGCACCACACACAGTCTACAACTAACCCAGCACCACACACAATCTACAACTAACCCAGCACCACACACAGTCCACAACTAACCCAGCACCACACACAGTCCACAACTAACCCAGCACCACACAGTCCGCAACTAACCCTAACCCAGCACCACACAGTCTGCAACTAACCATAACCCAGCACCACACAGTCTGCAACTAAACCTAACCCAGCACCACACAGTTTACAACTAACCCTAACCCAGCACCACAGTCTACAACTAACCCAGCATCACACACAGTCTACAACTAACCCTAACCCAGCACCACACACAGTCTACAACTAACCCAGCACCACACAGTCTACAACTAACCCTAACCCAGCACCACACACAGTTTACAACTAACCCTAACCCAGCACCACAGTCTACAACTAACCCAGCATCACACACAGTCTACAACTAACCCTAACCCAGCACCACACAGTCTACAACTAACCCTAACCCAGCACCACACACAGTCCACAACTAACCCAGCACCACACACAGTCCACAACTAACCCAGCACCACACACAGTCTACAACTAACCCAGCACCACACACAGTCTACAACTAACCCAGCACCACACACAGTCTACAACTAACCCAGCACCACACACAGTCTACAACTAACGCAGCACCACACACAGTCTACAACTAACCCTAACCCAGCACCACACAGTCTACAACTAACCCTAACCCAGCACCACACAGTCTACAACTAACCCAGCACCACACACAGTCTACAACTAACCCAGCACCACACACAGTCTACAACTAACCCAGCACCACACACAGTCTACAACTAACCCAGCACACACAGTCTACAACTAACCCAGCACCACACACAGTCTACAACTAACCCAGCACCACACACAGTCTACAACTAACCCAGCACCACACACAGTCTACAACTAACCCAGCACCACACACAGTCTACAACTAACCCAGCACCACACACAGTCTACAACTAACCCAGCACCACACACAGTCTACAACTAAACCAGCACCACACACAGTCTACAACTAACCCAGCACCACACACAGTCTACAACTAACCCAGCACCACACACAGTCTACAACTAACCCAGCACCACAGTCTACCACTAACCCAGCACCACACACAGTCTACAACTAACCCAGCACCACACACAATCTACAACTAACCCAGCACCACACACAGTCTACAACTAACCCAGCACCACACACAGTCTAAAACTAACCCAGCACCACACACAGTCTACAACTAACCCAGCACCACACACTGTCTACAACTAACCCAGCACCACAGTCTACCACTAACCCAGCACCACACACAGTCTACAACTAACCCAGCACCACACACAATCTACAACTAACCCAGCACCACACACAGTCCACAACTAACCCAGCACCACACACAGTCTACAACTAACCCAGCACCACACAGCAACTAACCCTAACCCAGCACCACACAGTCTGCAACTAACCCTAACCCAGCACCACACAGTCTGCAACACCCTAACCCAGCACCACACACAGTCTACAACTAACCCTAACCCAGCACCACAGTCTACAACTAACCCAGCATCACACACAGTCTACAACTAACCCTAACCCAGCACCACACAGTCTACAACTAACCCTAACCCAGCACCACACACAGTCCACAACTAACCCAGAACCACACACAGTCTACAACTAACCCAGCACCACACACAGTCTACAAATAACCCAGCACCACACACAGTCCACAACTAACCCAGCACCACACAGTCCGCAACTAACCCTAACCCAGCACCACACACAGTCTGCAACTAACCTAACCCAGCACCACACAGTCTGCAACAACCCTAACCCAGCACCACACAGTTTACAACTAACCCAACCCAGCACCACAGTCTACAACTAACCCAGCATCACACACAGTCTACAACAACCCTAACCCAGCACCACACACAGTCTACAACTAACCCAGCACCACACAGTCTACAACTAACCCTAACCCAGCACCACACACAGTCTACAACTAACCTAACCCAGCACCACAGTCTACAACTAACCCAGCACCACACACAGTCTACAACTAACCCTAACCCAGCACCACACAGTCTACAACTAACCCTAACCCAGCACCACACACAGTCTACAACTAACCCAGCACCACACACAGTCTACAACTAACCCAGCACCACACACAGTCTACAACTAACCCAGCACCACACACAGTCTACAACTAACCCAACTAACCCAGCACACACAGTCTACAACTAACCCAGCACCACACACAGTCTACAACTAACCCAGCACCACACACAGTCTACAACTAACCCAGCACCACACACAGTCTACAACTAACCCAGCACCACACACAGTCCACAACTAACCCAGCACCACACAGTCGCAACAACCCTAACCCAGCACCACACAGTCTGCAACTAACCCTAACCCAGCACCACACAGTCTGCAACTAACCCTAACCCAGCACCACACACAGTCTACAACTAACCCAACCCAGCACCACAGTCTACAACTAACCCAGCACCACACAGTCTACAACTAACCCTAACCCAGCACCACAGTCTACAACTAACCCAGCATCACACACAGTCTACAACAACCCTAACCCAGCACCACACAGTCTACAACTAACCCAGCACCACACACAGTCTACAACTAACCCAGCACCACACACAGTCTACAACTAACCCAGCACCACACACAGTCTACAACTAACCCAGCACCACACACAGTCTACAACTAACCCAGCACCACACACAGTCTACAACTAACCCAGCACCACACACAGTCTACAACTAACCCAGCACCACACAGTCTACAACTAACCCAGCACACACACAGTCTACCCTAACCCAGCACCACACACAGTCTACAACTAACCCAGCACCACACACAGTCTACAACTAACCCAGCACCACACACAGTCTACAACTAACCCAGCACCACACACAGTCTACAACTAACCCAGCACCACACACAGTCTACAACTAACCCAGCACCACACAGTCTACAACTAACCCAGCACCACACACAGTCTACAACTAACCCAGCACCAGCACACAGTCTACAACTAACCCAGCACCACACACAGTCTACAACTAACCCAGCACCACACACAGTCTACAACTAAAGCACCACACACAGTCTACAACTAACCCAGCACCACACACAGTCTACAACTAACCCAGCACCACACACAGTCTACAACTAACCCAGCACCACACACAACAACTAACCCAGCACCACACACAGTCTACAACTAACCCAGCACCACACACAGTCTACAACTAACCCAGCACCACACACAGTCTACAACTAACCCAGCACCACACACAGTCTACAACTAACCCAGCACCACACAGTCTACAACTAACCCAGCACCACACAGTCTACAACTAACCCTAACCCAGCACCACACAGTCTACAACTAACCCAGCCCAGCACACAGTCTACAACTAACCCAGCATCACACACAGTCTACAACTAACCCAGCACCACACAGTCTACAACTAACCCAGCACCACACACAGTCTACAACTAACCCAGCACCACACACAGTCTACAACTAACCCAGCACCACACACAGTCTACAACTAACCCAGCACCACACACAGTCTACAACTAACCCAGCACCACACACAGTCCAACAACTAACCCAGCACCACACACAGTCACAACTAACCCAGCACCACACACAGTCTACAACTAACCCAGCACCACACAGTCTACAACTAACCCCACCCAGCACACAGTCTACAACTAACCCAGCACCCACACAGTCTACAACTAACCCTAACCCAGCACACACAGTCTACAACTAACCCAGCACCACACACAGTCTACAACTAACCCAGCAGCACACACAGTCTACAACTAACCCAGCACCACACAGTCTACAACTAACCCTAACCCAGCACCACACACAGTCTACAACTAACCCAGCACCACACACAGTCTACAACTAACCCAGCACCACACAGTCTACAACTAACCCTAACCCAGCACCACACAGTCTGCAACTAACCCTAACCCAGCACCACACAGTCTGCAACAACCCTAACCCAGCACCACACAGTCTACAACTAACCCAACCCAGCACACACAGTCTACAACTAACCCAGCACCACACACAGTCTACAACTAACTAACCCAGCACCACACACAGTCTACAACTAACCCAGCACCACACAGTCTACAACTAACCCACCACACAGTCTACAACTAACCCAGCACCACACACAGTCTACAACAACTAACCCAGCACCACACACACTAACCCTAACCCAGCACCACACACAGTCTACAACTAACCCAGCACCACACACAGTCTACAACTAACCCAGCACCACACACAGTCTACAACTAACCCAGCACCACACACTAACAACAACCCAGCACCACACACAGTCTACAACTAACCCAGCACCACACACAGTCTACAACTAACCCAGCACCACACACAGTCTACAACTAACCCTAACCCAGCACCACACAGTCTCTAACCCAGCACCACACACAGTCTACAACTAACCCAGCACCACACACAGTCTACAACTAACCCAGCACCACACACAGTCTACAACTAACCCAGCACCACACACAGTCTACAACTAACCCAGCACCACACACAGTCTACAACTAACCCAGCACCACACACAGTCTACAACTAACCCAGCACCACACACAGTCTACAACTAACCCAACCCAGCACCCAGCACACACAGTCTACAACTAACCTAACCCAGCACCACACACAGTCTACAACTAACCCAGCACCACACACAGTCTACAACTAACCCAACCACACACAGTCTACAACTAACCCAGCAGCACACACAGTCTACAACTAACCCAGCACCACAGTCTACAACTAACTAACCCAGCACCACACACAGTCTACAACTAACCCAGCACCCACACAGTCTACAACTAACCCAGCACCACACACAGTCTACAACTAACCCAGCACCACACACAGTCTACAACTAACCCAGCACCACACAGTCCGCAACTAACCCTAACCCAGCACCACACAGTCTGCAACTAACCCTAACCCAGCACCACACAGTCTGCAACAACTAACCCAGCACCACACACAGTCTACAACTAACCCACCCAGCACACAGTCTACAACTAACCCAGCACACACACAGTCTACAACTAACCCTAACCCAGCACACACAGTCTACAACTAACTAACCTAACCCAGCACCACACACAGTCTACAACTAACCCAGCACCACACACAGTCTACAACCCTAACCCAGCACCACACAGTCTACAACTAACCCAGCACCACACACACAACAGTCCAGCAACACAACTACCTAACCCAGCACCACACACAGTCTACAACTAACTAACCCAGCACCACACAGTCTACAACTAACCCAGCCCAGCACACAGTCTACAACTAACCCAGCACCACACACAGTCTACAACTAACCCAGCACCACACACAGTCTACAACTAACCCAGCACCACACACAGTCTACAACAACAGTCTACAACTAACCCAGCACCACACAGTCTACAACTAACCCAGCACCACACACAGTCTACAACTAACCCAGCACCACCACACAGTCTACAACTAACCTAACCCAGCACCACACACAGTCTACAACTAACCCAGCACCACACACAGTCTACAACTAACCCAGCACCACACACAGTCTACAACTAACCCAGCACCACACACAGTCACAACTAACCCAGCACCACACACAGTCTACAACTAACCCAACCCAGCACCACACACAGTCTACAACTAACCCAGCACCACACACAGTCTACAACTAACCCTAACCCAGCACACACAGTCTACAACTAACCCAGCACCACACACAGTCTACAACTAACCCAGCACCACACACAGTCTACAACTAACCCAGCACCACACACAGTCTACAACTAACCCAGCACCACACACAGTCTACAACTAACCCAGCACCACACACAGTCTACAACTAACCCAGCACCACACACAGTCTACAACTAACCCAGCACCACACACAGTCTACAACTAACCCAGCACCACACACAGTCTACAACTAACCCAGCACCACACACAGTCTACAACTAACCCAGCACCACACACAGTCTACAACTAACCCAGCACCACACACAGTCTACAACTAACCCAGCACCACACAGTCTACAACTAACTAACCCAGCACACAGTCACAGTCTACAACTAACCCAGCACACAGTCTACACAACCCAGCACCACACACAGTCTACAACTAACTAACCCAGCACCACACACAGTCTACAACTAACCCAGCACCACACACAGTCTACCTAACCCAGCACCACACACAGTCTACAACTAACCCAACACCAGCACACAGTCTACAACTAACCCTAACCCAGCACCACACACAGTCTACAACTAACCCTAACCCAGCACCCACACAGTCTACAACTAACCCAGCACACACACAGTCTACAACTAACTAACCCAGCACCACACAGTCTACAACTAACCCAGCACCACACACAGTCTACAACTAACCCAGCACCACACACAGTCTACAACTAACCCAGCACCACACACAGTCTACAACTAACCCAGCACCACACACAGTCTACAACTAACCCTAACCCAGCACCACACAGTCTACAACTAACCCAGCACCACACACAGTCTACAACTAACCCAGCACCACACACAGTCTACAACTAACCCAGCACCACACACAGTCTACAACTAACCCAGCACCACACACAGTCTACAACTAACCCAGCACCCAGCACCACACAGTCTACAACTAACCCAGCACCACACACAGTCTACAACTAACCCAGCACCACACACAGTCTACAACTAACCCAGCACCACACACAGTCCAAAACTAACCCAGCACCACACACAGTCTAACTAACCTAACCCAGCACCACACAGTCTACAACTAACCCAGCACACAAACAGTCACTAACCCTAACCCAGCACCACACAGTTTACAACTAACCCTAACCCAGCACCACAGTCTACAACTAACCCAGCACCACACAGTCTACAACTAACCCCTAACCCAGCACCACACACAGTCTACAACTAACCCTAACCCAGCACCACAGTCTACAACTAACCCAGCATCACACACAGTCTACAACAACACAGTCTAACCCAGCACCACACAGTCTACAACTAACCCTAACCCAGCACCACACACAGTCCACAACTAACCCAGCACCACACACAGTCCACAACTAACCCAGCACCACACACAGTCTACAACTAACCCAGCACCACACACAGTCTACAACTAACCCAGCACCACACACAGTCTACAACTAACCCAGCACCACACACAGTCTACAACTAACGCACCACCACACACAGTCTACAACTAACCCTAACCCAGCACCACACACAGTCTAGAACTAACCCAGCACCACACATTTCTACAACTAACCCAGCACCACACACAATCTACAACTAACCCAGCACCACACACAGTCTACAACTAACCCAGCACCACACACAGTCTAAAACTAACCCAGCACCAACCTCTCGTTCAGGCCATTTGGCGTTATTGTCTGTAGGTGCTGGATCCACTCCCGTTCTACCCTCTTTCGCTGCCCACAGGTCCAGCCTATATGTGCCTGTAACCCTGATATGGTAAGGTGAGTGATGGGATGCTCCTGGAAATGGGTTATGAGTTCAGTTTGTAGGTGTGCCCTTTTAATGTTATACAGGTGTTGTTTGAGTCTTGTTTCTATGGTGTGTTTGGTTTCTCCAATGTATTGTTTATTGCAAAGTGTACATGTAATGATATAAATGGTGTTATGTGTGTTCAATGAATAGGATTCCTGTACTGGTGCTGATGTGTGGCTATGTATATTTGTAATGAACTTTATCTGTCGAAAATGGAAGTTATGAGGTTTGAGGTCTTGTGTTGGCTTGCTACTGAATCTTGCTTTGGTAAGCATATCCTTTAAGTTTTTGTTCTTTCTAAATGCTGAGATAATTCTGTATGGTTTGAGTGGTATGTAAGTGTGCTGAACTGTAGAGAAGTTGTGTTTGAATGTTGGTAGGTCTAATAAACCGATATATTGTATACATTGATAATATTATTTTGTCAGAAATTCAAGCCGTTGATACAGTTGTGTACTCTATCGCCCGCCCTGCTGCTCGTGCTCTATCTGAACTACATTATGCAAATTATTCTAATGATTGAAGTGTATCAAGCTTTTAAGCTGACTTAAAAACATATTTATGATTTAGTTCATTCAGAAGCTGAATATAAAAAGTATGGCTTCATACATAGAAATGGGTCAGGCCTCTTGCTCAATAGCACAAAGCCGATCATTCAATCTATGTTCTTACTGGTTCTAGACTATGTTGAAATCATTTACATTACATTTAAGTCATTTAGCAGACGCTCTTATCCAGAGCGACTTACAAATTGGTGCATTCACCTTATGACATCCAGTGGAACAGTCACTTTACAATAGTGCATCTAAATCTTAAAGGGGGGGTGAGAGGGATTACTTATCCTATCCTAGGTATTCCTTAAAGAGGTGGGGTTTCAGGTGTCTCCGGAAGGTGGTGATTGACTCCGCTGTCCTGGCGTCGTGAGGGAGTTTGTTCCACCATTGGGGGGCCAGAGCAGCGAACAGTTTTGACTGGGCTGAGCGGGAGCTGTACTTCCTCAGTGGTAGGGAGGCGAGCAGGCCAGAGGTGGATGAACGCAGTGCCCTTGTTTGGGTGTAGGGCCTGATCAGAGCCTGGAGGTACTGAGGTGCCGTTCCCCTCACAGCTCCGTAGGCAAGCACCATGGTCTTTTAGCGGATGCGAGCTTCAACTGGAAGCCAGTGGAGAGAACGGAGGAGCGGGGTGACGTGAGAGAACTTGGGAAGGTTGAACACCAGACGGGCTGCGGCATTCTGGATGAGCTGAAGGGGTTTAATGGCACAGGCAGGGAGCCCAGCCAACAACGAGTTGCAGTAATCCAGACGGGAGATGACAAGTGCCTGGATTAGGACCTGCGCCGCTTCCTGTGTGAGGCAGGGTCGTACTCTGCGGATGTTGTAGAGCATGAACCTACAGGAACGGGCCACCGCCTTGATGTTGGTTGAGAACGACAGGGTGTTGTCCCGGATCACGCCAAGGTTCTTAGCGCTCTGGGAGGAGGACACAATGGAGTTGTCAACCGTGATGGCGAGATCATGGAACGGGAAGTCCTTCCCCGGGAGGAAGAGCAGCTCCGTCTTGCCGAGGTTCAGCTTGAGGTGGTGATCCGTCATCCACACTGATATGTCTGCCAGACATGCAGAGATGCGATTTGCCACCTGGTCATCAGAAGGGGGAAAGGAGTAGATTAATTGTGTGTCGTCTGCATAGCAATGATAGGAGAGACCATGTGAGGTTATGACAGAGCCAAGTGACTTGGTGTATAGCGAGAATAGGAGTGGGCCTAGAACAGAGCCCTGGGGGACACCAGTGGTGAGAGCGCGTGGTGAGGAGACAGATTCTCGCCACGCCACCTGGTAGGAGCGACCTGTCAGGTAGGACGCAATCCAAGCGTGGGCTGCGCCGGAGAAGCCCAACTCGGAGAGGGTGGAGAGGAGGATCTGATGGTTCACAGTATCGAAGGCAGCCGATAGATCTAGAAGGATGAGAGCGGAGGAGAGAGAGTTAGCTTTAGCAGTGCGGAGCGCCTCCGTGATACAGAGGAGAGCAGTCTCAGTTGAATGACTAGTCTTGAAACCTGACTGATTTGGATCAAGAAGGTCATTCAGAGAGAGATAGCGGGAGAGCTGGCCAAGGACGGCACGTTCAAGAGTTTTGGAGAGAAAAGAAAGAAGGGATACTGGTCTGTAATTGTTGACATCGGAGGGATCGAGTGTAGGTTTTTTCAGAAGGGGTGCAACTCTCGCTCTCTTGAAGACGGAAGGGACGTAGCCAGCGGTCAGGGATGAGTTGATGAGCGAGGTGAGGTAAGGGAGAAGGTCTCCGGAAATGGTCTGGAGAAGAGAGGAGGGGATAGGGTCAAGAGGGCAGGTTGTTGGGCGGCCGGCCGTCACAAGACGCGAGATTTCATCTGGAGAGAGAGGGGAGAAAGAGGTCAGAGCACAGGGTAGGGCAGTGTGAGCAGAACCAGCGGTGTCGTTTGACTTAGCAAACGAGGATCGGATGTCGTCGACCTTCTTTTCAAAATGGTTGACGAAGTCATCGGCAGAGAGGGAGGAGGGGGGAGGGGGAGTCGGATTCAGGAGGGAGGAGAAGGTGGCAAAGAGCTTCCTAGGGTTAGAGGCAGATGCTTGGAATTTAGAGTGGTAGAAAGTGGCTTTAGCAGCAGAGACAGAGGAGGAAAATGTAGAGAGGAGGGAGTGAAAGGATGCCAGGTCCGCAGGGAGGCGAGTTTTCCTCCATTTCCGCTCGGCTGCCCGCAGCCCTGTTCTGTGAGCTCGCAATGAGTCATCGAGCCACGGAGCGGGAGGGGAGGACCGAGCCGGCCTGGAGGATAGGGGACATAGAGAGTCAAAGGATGCAGAGAGGGAGGAGAGGAGGGTTGAGGAGGCAGAATCAGGAGATAGGTTGGAGAAGGTTTGAGCAGAGGGAAGAGATGATAGGATGGAAGAGGAGAGAGTAGCGGGGGAGAGAGAGCGAAGGTTGGGACGGCGCGATACCATCCGAGTAGGGGCAGTGTGGGAGGTGTTGGATGAGAGCGAGAGGGAAAAGGATACAAGGTAGTGGTCGGAGACTTGGAGGGGAGTTGCAATGAGGTTAGTGGAAGAACAGCATCTAGTAAAGATGAGGTCGAGCGTATTGCCTGCATTGTGAGTAGGGGGAAGGTGAGAGGGTGAGGTCAAAAGAGGAGAGGAGTGGAAAGAAGGAGGCAGAGAGGAATGAGTCAAAGGTAGACGTGGGGAGGTTAAAGTCGCCCAGAACTGTGAGAGGTGAGCCGTCCTCAGGAAAGGAGCTTATCAAGGCATCAAGCTCATTGATGAACTCTCCGAGGGAACCTGGAGGGCGATAAATGATAAGGATGTTAAGCTTGAAAGGGCTGGTAACTGTGACAGCATGGAATTCAAAGGAGGCGATAGACAGATGGGTAAGGGGAGAAAGAGAGAATGACCACTTGGGAGAGATGAGGATCCCGGTGCCACCACCCCGCTGACCAGAAGCTCTCGGGGTGTGCGAGAACATGTGGGCGGACGAAGAGAGAGCAGTAGGAGTAGCAGTGTTGTCTGTGGTGATCCATGTTTCCGTCAGTGCCAAGAAGTCGAGGGACTGGAGGGAGGCATAGGCTGAGATGAACTCTGCCTTGTTGGCCGCAGATCGGCAGTTCCAGAGGCTACCGGAGACCTGGAACTCCACGTGGGTCGTGCGCGTTGGGACCACCAGATTAGGGTGGCCGCGGCCACGCGGTGTGGAGCGTTTGTATGGTCTGTGCAGAGAGGAGAGAACAGGGATAGACAGACACATAGTTGACAGGCTACAGAAGAGGCTACGCTAATGCAAAGGAGATTGGAATGACAAGTGGACTACACGTCTCGAATGTTCAGAAAGTTAAGCTTACGTAGCAAGAATCTTATTGACTAAAATGATTAAAATGATACAGTACTGCTGAAGTAGGCTAGCTGGCAGTGGGTGCGTTGTTGACACTACACTAATCAAGTCGTTCCGTTGAGTGTAATAGTTTCTGCAGTGCTGCTATTCGGGGGCTAGCTGGCTAGCTAGCAGTGTTGTTTACGTTACGTTGCGTTAAAAGAACGACAATAGCTGGCTAGCTAACCTAGAAAATCGCTCTAGACTACACAATTATCTTTGATACAAAGACGGCTATGTAGCTAGCTATGTAGCTAGCTACGATCAAACAAATCAAACCATTGTACTGTAATGAAATTAAATGAAAATGTGATACTACCTGTGAATGCGACCGGGTTGTGAGTCTATTCGGTAGACGTTGGCTAGCTGTTGGCTAGCTGTCGGCTAGCTGTCAGCTAGCTGTTGGCTAGCTGTTGGCTAGCTGTTGGCTAGCTAGCAGAGTCTCCTACGTTAAGGACGATGAATGCATGCGACCCCTTCATTAAAAACTATTGATGCATTTGACCGTAGAGGTAAATCAGCTCTTTGCTCCCCCATTACATGGGTAATAATCTCCAAGCTGCTCTAAACGTTGATGTTTTTGGTGTCTCTGGGTTCATCTCTAGCCTGGTGAATGAGGCCTGTTACAACTTTCTTACAAAATCTTTAAAGGTCGTTTGTGAAACCATTCAGTCATGGATGTATGTAAAACATATTTAACACGTATTGCAGGTTACAGAAGCCTCTTGTTGTACTATGAATCCCCACTCATCCCTGTTATATATTGATGTGTTGGATCTCTATGTACGTACATGTTTATAATACACATAGTGGGAATATTGTTTTCCATAAAGTTAATAACACCCAAAACGAAATATGAAATTACCTTTAGGATCTCTTACCACCCTATTACTTTGTGGTTCTAATCTCCCTCTTTTGCCCCAGTGACCAAATCTCTAACATTCCTGATCTTTCCCATATATTTTAACCCTAAACCTCCCACAATAATTATTGTCTATTGTTAGTCTCAGTGACCTTACTGAAAATATCCCCGTTTAAAACAGCTCAAAATACATTGTTGGCTACAGTTTTCATGTCTTTCATTATGCAGACATTTGTTTTATTAGACTATATTTCTCATTAGGAATACGGTTGTCACCCCCCTTGGAGGCTTGGTGCATGTACAAAGAAAAAGTACCAAATTCAACCATGGGTGGCTGTTAACTAAAATAATGGCAATGCGTGTAGTCGTGTTAAGGTTTTCATTGTTTTCTTGTCAGAGTTTTATGGTTTTGCATATGACTGTGCATTACATGCTGTCGTAATAGGGTTGCAAGCCACTAAATGAACAACGACCTTGACGCTATATACCAAATGTGCTGACACAAGCACCTAACATAGACAATCACCCAACAATGACAACAAAGGCTACCTAAATATGTTTCCCAATCAGAGACAACGACTAACACCGGCCTCTGATTGAAAACCATATCCGGCCAGACACAGAAAAAGACAAACTACACATACAGCATAGAATGCCCACTCAGATCACCCCCCATACCCAACAAAACCTATAAACATACATAGTAAACTATGGTCCGGGCGTGACACAAACCTATTGGGAATTCCTGATCAATCAAAATGTACCTGTTTTACGTATAGAATGACTTGTATACATATTATATTACAACTTTTTTGTGTTTTGGCTTAGTGGTTTTTCTTTACTAACTAGAAAAACTCAACAGTTTGTAAGTCTGAGAAACATTATTGAGCTGGTTGGTTTATTGTTGTTGAACGCTTGACATGTACACACATTGAGAAGTGATTTTGCAGCAACAGTTTTAAAGTGGGTAATCGTATCATGTATATATATGTATGTATATATCCTTGCATGTTTGAATTAGAGCTCCTTTAAATTGTTTTAGATTATGATAATAATGTTATATTATTTTTATAATAATACATATCTGCAAACCAAATGTATTTCTGAAAACCCATTTTTGCATCTTCAATAGTTGTAGATGTTCCAACGTTCGTAGACCTTTCATACAAAAAGACCTAATACTGTCTGTTTCATCGGTTCCTCCGATGTCGAGTCCCTAATGCATCCAAGTCACCCGTTGTGTCAGTATTTCATCGGTTCCTCCGATGTCGTTCAGAGTGCCTAATGCATCCAAGTCACCCGTTGTGTCCGTTGTCCATCATACCTAAAAAATAATAATAAAAAATAAAAATAAAACGTTGTCTCCCACCTGTTTAAAACACAAATAACTCGGGTAGTCGCTTCCCAATCACCTATGTCCAGTAGCCTTCAGAAATATCTATTAGGCGGGATTCACATATTCACATCTCTTTTTTAATCTGTCCTGGCAGCTCAATATTCGGGGCTGTGGGTTTGCGCTAAAGCTGTGGTAACAGTGTTAAAGTATATGCTCCACGTTCTATTCCTAACTATCGAAAGTCCGGAATGAGTTTCGGGAGATATACAAGGTGTTGCATACAGGATATTTGGTTTAGAGAACACAGGCTGTGAATTCAAACAACAGGAGGGGATGTCGAGACATTCTGTCTGCAAACGGGGTGTGGGAGGGCCGCAGATTAGAGATATCTATGTTTAACCCCGGCTGTTCGGCTGATATCTCGACATGCCTTATGCATGATAGTGCACACCTTGGTTTCAAACGATTCTCTACAGATAGAATTGGGCTACATGCTTGGGCCCCTGTTGAACACACACCCACACCCTTTGTTTTTGAAACAAACACACACACACTACTGCTGCTCCGTCACACGCACACTCATGCACGCACCCTGATTTTCCGTGTCGTTTTCTTCGTGACAGACCGGGTTGATGGCTGGAAAGGACATTTTCCCTTCGTTAAAGGGTGAGATACTGTTTTACAACCATTGATTTAAGACCAAAATATATAGTACTAACTTTTTAAAGACATGTTCGAATTAATTACCAAATTGTACTACTATTTAAACATGCATCATTAGTGTTTGTATGTAAAAACATTGGAGGCCTACAGTTGTACATTATTACAAACTTTATAACATACCATTGTAGGAAAGACTATAAATTGCTTCTGAGAATCTACGTCTAACAGTCGCTTCCCAATCACCTATGTCCAGTAGCCTTCAGAAATATCTATTAGGAGGGATTCCCTTATTCACATGTCTTTTTTAATCTGTCCTGGCAGCTAAATATTCGGGGCTGTGGGTTTGCGCTAAAGCTGTGGTAACATAGTGTTAAAGTATATGCTCCACGTTCTGTCCCTAACTAGGGGGGTGTTTCGAGACATTTTTTGTTTTATAATGGTTACATGTTCATTACACACCCCTGCATTCTATATTATTAAGTAGGCTGTTGGTCTTTTGAGGTCCGTTATGTCAATTTGCCTTTATACATCTCATTGACCTACTGTCAACTCCCTCAGTTGTAAACATCTACAATAATCCTTAGACGTACGCGTCAGAGTTATCATACCCCGTGTCGGGGTTTGTACAGAGTTGGTTAAATCTTTAATTCAAAAGATTTAGTACCTACATTTTAACACATTCCAAAATGTTTACTATTTCTTACAGATAAAGGGTCCTGTTAGCCCCGACCTGTAACTGACAGTTAGGCTTACAGGTTATGTCGTTGTCTTTTGTTTGAATTGTTCATGTGTCCGCTGTGCGGGGGAAATGATAATACAAGCGGAACTACGTAGCTAATACTGTTGTAACGGGGATCCTTATTGTAGCAACACACCTTTGGAGGGAAGGCAATCCTGCGCTGCGTTAGATAAGTTTTCATGTCATCGGGTGTAGTTCATAAAGGTTGAAGCGTGTATGTTAGGATGAAGTGTGAATTCATGCCAGGAATAATAAGTGTGAAGTTTGATTTCCTCCCTTCTGTAATAAGCAGCCAATGAGGAATTTTTTCCTTTATTCATGTGTTTATTCTGAACTCGTTATAAAGCCGGTTAAACTGTTATGTATGTAAGCACTTCAGAGTTATACCAAGCTAATAAGTCACTCGTAAGATAAGGTTGTAAGAGTGTGCTTAACTGTATTTTTCATTTACTTTATAGTTCTCACGGAAGGTGATAATTCTGACTGAAACTACAGAATAAAGCCGTCCAGTTAAAATCAAGGAACGGTTGTGCTCGTGGTTACTGAAGGGAGCTGCAAGACCCTTATCCGTTTCGAATTCACCAACTCAAAGACGCTTGCCCTCTCCCTCATAACTCCGTAAGTTTTCCCTCCCTGTGTAGATCAAACGTCCTGCCTGTAAATCCTGGGTATGCCCACATCATTAATGAATAAGATGTGTAGAAACTGTTTAGCCATAGTTAAAGGCCTTTCATAAAGAGGCTGTCCTGATTGCATGTGCCTCATGTTTAACACGTATTGCTTGTTACAGAATACTACTGTTGTACATCTAATATCCCCCTAGCAGATTTCGTTGCCTTTGCACAAATTCTGTCATGTTACTGTGGTCTTTTTAAAAGTCAATAAATATGTGTGTAGCGTGTACATGTTTGTTTCACTGTAGATTTGTTTAAGACCTCCTAGAAACACCTAATTTCATCCCACAGCATTAATTAATAAACTGTGTAGAAGCTGTTTAGCCATAAGTAAAGGCTTTTCATAAAGCGGCTGTCATGATAAACCTGAATCTGAAAGTACCTTTAGGATCTTTTCTTTGGGGTTCTAATCTCCCTGTGTGTACATGACCTGAAAATCCTTAGGCTGGAGCCATCTGGAAGGTCTGTGCCTGTACATATAAAGAGAACTAAATAGGAAACTAGGCTGAGAAACATTATTTAGATGGTTGTTTAATTGTTGTTTAAAGCCTGAAATGGACACAATTCCAAGGGACCTTGTTTCTAACAGATACACACACACACACACACACACATTCCTTGTTTCTAACACACACACACACACACACACACACACACACACACACACACACACACACGCGCACGCACGCACGCACGCACGCACGCACGCACGCACGCACACACACACACACACACACACACACACACACACACACACACGCACACACACACACACACACACACACACACACACACACACACACACACACACACACACACACACACACACACACACACACACACACACACACACACACACACACACACACACATATATTCAGGTCTTAAAGATGGCTTGTTCTGGACATTTATAATGCCTATGCCCCAGATCCATAACCCAGGACATTCCTGCTTCATAGATAACAACCATAAGGGAGATAAAACTGGGGGGTTGGGGGGCATACCCTGTCCCAAAAGTTCAAACACTCAAACACCACCCTCCCCAGTTCAACCAGCCCCCCTAGACATCAAACAACAGGCCTACTTCAAAGCATAACATAAAGCTATAAAATAACACACACCCTCTAACACATGAACACAGGAACAGGGGGGGGGCACAGCTGTCCAAATTTATCAATGACCTGACCTGACCTCGGCCCCCATTCCTCACTAATCCACAGCTGTCCATCTTTATCAGTGACCCGACCTTGTCCCACATTCCTCTATAATCCTCAGCTGTCCAACCTTATAACTGACCTGATCTTGTCCCCCATTCCTCACTAATACACAGCTGTCCAACCTTATAACTGACCTGACCTGAACTCGTCCCACATTCCTCTCTAATCCACAGTTTTGCAACCTTATCAGTGACATGACCTCGGACCCAAATCCTCACTAATCCACAGCTTTCCAACCTTATCAGTGACCTGACCTGACCTCGTCCCACATTCCTCTCTAATTCACAGCTTTCCAACCTTATCAGTGACCCGACCTTGTCCCACATTTCTCACTAATCCACAGGAATCAAACCTTATCAGTGACCTGACCTCGTCCCCAATTCCTCACTAATCCACAGCTGTCCAACATTATAACTGACCTAATCTTGTCCTGCATTCCTCACTAATTCACAGCTGTCCAACCTTATCAGTGACATGACCTCGGACCCAAATCCTCACTAATCCACAGCTTTCCAACTTTATCAGTGACCTGACCTGACCTCGTCCCCAATTCCTCACTAATCCACATCTACCCAAATTTATCAGTGACCTGACCTTGTCCCACATTTCTCACTAATCCACCGGAATCGAACCTTATCAGTGACCCGACCTCATCCCCCATTCCTCACTAATCCACAGCTGTCCAACTTTATCAGTGACCTGACCTAGGCCCACGTTCCTCACTAATCCACAGCTGTCCAACCTTATAACTGACCTGACCTCGTCCCACATTTCTCACTAATCCACAGCTGTCCATCTTTATCAGTGACCTGACCTTGTCCCACATTCCTCACTAATCCACAGCTGTCCAACCTTATAACTGACCTGACGTGACCTCATCCCCCATTCCTCACTAATCCACAGCTGTCCAACCTTATCAGTGACCTGACCTGACCTCGTCCCAAATTCCTCACTAATCCACAGCTGTCCAAATTTATCAGTGACCTGACCTTGTCCCACATTTCTCACTAATCCACAGGAATCGAACCTTATCAGTGACCTGACCTCGTCCCCCATTCCTCACTAATCCACCGCTGTCCAACATGATCAGTGACCTGACCTTGTCCCACATTTCTCACTAATCCACAGGAATCAAACCTTATCAGTGACCTGACCTCATCCCCCAATCCTCACTAATCCACAGCTGTCCAACCTTATCAGTGACCTGACCTGACCTCGTCCCAAATTCCTCACTAATCCACAGCTGTCCAAATTTATCAGTGACCTGACCTTGTCCCACATTTCTCACTAATCCACAGGAATCGAAGCTTATCAGTGACCTGACCTCATCCCCCATTCCTCACTAATCCACCGCTGTCCAACATGATCAGTGACCTGACCTGACCTTGTCCCACATTTCTCACTAATCAACAGGAATCGAACCTTATCAGTGACCTGACCTCATCCCCGATTCCTCACTAATCCACAGCTGTCCAGCCTTATCACTGACCTGACATGACCTCATCCCCCATTCCTCACTAATCCACAGAGCTGTCCAGCCTTATCACTGACCTGACCTTGTCCCACATTTCTCACTAATCCACAGGAATCGAACCTTATCAGTGACCTGACCTCATCCCCCATTCCTCACTAATCCACAGCTGTCCAACTTTATCAGTGACCTGACCTGACCTCGTCCCCAATTCCTCACTAATCCACATCTATCCAAATTTATCAGTGACCTGACCTTGTCCCACATTTCTCACTAATCCACAGGAATCGAACCTTATCAGTGACCCGACCTCATCTCCCATTCCTCACTAATCCACAGCTGTCCAACTTTATCAGTGACCTGACCTAGGCCCACGTTCCTCACTAATCCACAGCTGTCCAACCTTATAACTGACCTGACCTCGTCCCACATTTCTCACTAATCCACAGCTGTCCATCTTTATCAGTGACCTGACCTTGTCCCACATTCCTCACTAATCCACAGCTGTCCAACCTTATAACTGACCTGACGTGACCTCGTCCCCCATTCCTCACTAATCCACAGCTGTCCAACCTTATCAGTGACCTGACCTGACCTCGTCCCAAATTCCTCACTAATCCACAGCTGTCCAAATTTATCAGTGACCTGACCTTGTCCCACATTTCTCACTAATCCACAGGAATCGAACCTTATCAGTGACCTGACCTCATCCCCCATTCCTCACTAATCCACAGCTGTCCAACCTTATCAGTGACCTGACCTGACCTCGTCCCAAATTCCTCACTAATCCACAGCTGTCCAAATTTATCAGTGACCTGACCTTGTCCCACATTTCTCACTAATCCACAGGAATCGAAGCTTATCAGTGACCTGACCTCATCCCCATTCCTCACTAATCCACCGCTGTCCAACATGATCAGTGACCTGACCTGACCTTGTCCCACATTTCTCACTAATCAACAGGAATCGAACCTTATCAGTGACCTGACCTCATCCCCGATTCCTCACTAATCCACAGCTGTCCAGCCTTATCACTGACCTGACATGACCTCATCCCCCATTCCTCACTAATCCACAGCTGTCCAGCCTTATCACTGACCTGACCTTGTCCCATATTTCTCACTAATCCACAGGAATCGAACCTTATCAGTGACCTGACCTCATCCCCCATTCCTCACTAATCCACAGCTGTCCAACTTTATCAGTGACCTGACCTGACCTCGTCCCCAATTCCTCACTAATCCACATCTATCCAAATGTATCAGTGACCTGACCTTGTCCCACATTTCTCACTAATCCACAGGAATCGAACCTTATCAGTGACCCGACCTCATCCCCCATTCCTCACTAATCCACAGCTGTCCAAATTTATCAGTGACCTGACCTTGTCCCACATTTCTCACTAATCCACAGGAATCGAAGCTTATCAGTGACCTGACCTCATCCCCCATTCCTCACTAATCCACCGCTGTCCAACATGATCAGTGACCTGACCTGACCTTGTCCCACATTTCTCACTAATCAACAGGAATCGAACCTTATCAGTGACCTGACCTCATCCCCGATTCCTCACTAATCCACAGCTGTCCAGCCTTATCACTGACCTGACATGACCTCATCCCCCATTCCTCACTAATCCACAGCTGTCCAGCCTTATCACTGACCTGACCTTGTCCCACATTTCTCACTAATCCACAGGAATCGAACCTTATCAGTGACCTGACCTCATCCCCCATTCCTCACTAATCCACAGCTGTCCAACTTTATCAGTGACCTGACCTGACCTCGTCCCCAATTCCTCACTAATCCACATCTATCCAAATTTATCAGTGACCTGACCTTGTCCCACATTTCTCACTAATCCACAGGAATCGAACCTTATCAGTGACCCGACCTCATCTCCCATTCCTCACTAATCCACAGCTGTCCAACTTTATCAGTGACCTGACCTAGGCCCACGTTCCTCACTAATCCACAGCTGTCCAACCTTATAACTGACCTGACCTCGTCCCACATTTCTCACTAATCCACAGCTGTCCATCTTTATCAGTGACCTGACCTTGTCCCACATTCCTCACTAATCCACAGCTGTCCAACCTTATAACTGACCTGACGTGACCTCTTCCCCCATTCCTCACTAATCCACAGCTGTCCAACCTTATCAGTGACCTGACCTGACCTCGTCCCAAATTCCTCACTAATCCACAGCTGTCCAAATTTATCAGGGACCTGACCTTGTCCCACATTTCTCACTAATCCACAGGAATCGAACCTTATCAGTGACCTGACCTCATCCCCCATTCCTCACTAATCCACAGCTGTCCAACCTTATCAGTGACCTGACCTGACCTCGTCCCAAATTCCTCACTAATCCACAGCTGTCCAAATTTATCAGTGACCTGACCTTGTCCCACATTTCTCACTAATCCACAGGAATCGAAGCTTATCAGTGACCTGACCTCATCCCCCATTCCTCACTAATCCACCGCTGTCCAACATGATCAGTGACCTGACCTGACCTTGTCCCACATTTCTCACTAATCAACAGGAATCGAACCTTATCAGTGACCTGACCTCATCCCCGATTCCTCACTAATCCACAGCTGTCCAGCCTTATCACTGACCTGACATGACCTCATCCCCCATTCCTCACTAATCCACAGCTGTCCAGCCTTATCACTGACCTGACCTTGTCCCATATTTCTCACTAATCCACAGGAATCGAACCTTATCAGTGACCTGACCTCATCCCCCATTCCTCACTAATCCACAGCTGTCCAACTTTATCAGTGACCTGACCTGACCTCGTCCCCAATTCCTCACTAATCCACATCTATCCAAATTTATCAGTGACCTGACCTTGTCCCACATTTCTCACTAATCCACAGGAATCGAACCTTATCAGTGACCCGACCTCATCCCCCATTCCTCACTAATCCACAGCTGTCCAACTTTATCAGTGACCTGACCTAGGCCCACGTTCCTCACTAATCCACAGCTGTCCAACCTTATAACTGACCTGACCTCGTCCCACATTTCTCACTAATCCACAGCTGTCCATCTTTATCAGTGACCTGACCTTGTCCCACATTCCTCACTAATCCACAGCTGTCCAACCTTATAACTGACCTGACGTGACCTCTTCCCCCATTCCTCACTAATCCACAGCTGTCCAACCTTATCAGTGACCTGACCTGACCTCGTCCCAAATTCCTCACTAATCCACAGCTGTCCAAATTTATCAGTGACCTGACCTTGTCCCACATTTCTCACTAATCCACAGGAATCGAACCTTATCAGTGACCTGACCTCATCCCCCATTCCTCACTAATCCACCGCTGTCCAACATGATCAGTGACCTGACCTTGTCCCACATTTCTCACTAATCCACAGGAATCAAACCTTATCAGTGACCTGACCTCATCCCCCAATCCTCACTAATCCACAGATGTCCAACCTTATCAGTGACCTGACCTGACCTCGTCCCAAATTCCTCACTAATCCACAGCTGTCCAAATTTATCAGTGACCTGACCTTGTCCCACATTTCTCACTAATCCACAGGAATCGAAGCTTATCAGTGACCTGACCTCATCCCCCATTCCTCACTAATCCACCGCTGTCCAACATGATCAGTGACCTGACCTGACCTTGTCCCACATTTCTCACTAATCAACAGGAATCGAACCTTATCAGTGACCTGACCTCATCCCCGATTCCTCACTAATCCACAGCTGTCCAGCCTTATCACTGACCTGACATGACCTCATCCCCCATTCCTCACTAATCCACAGCTGTCCAGCCTTATCACTGACCTGACCTTGTCCCATATTTCTCACTAATCCACAGGAATCGAACCTTATCAGTGACCTGACCTCATCCCCCATTCCTCACTAATCCACAGCTGTCCAACTTTATCAGTGACCTCACCTGACCTCGTCCCCAATTCCTCACTAATCCACATCTATCCAAATTTATCAGTGACCTGACCTTGTCCCACATTTCTCACTAATCCACAGGAATCGAACCTTATCAGTGACCCGACCTCATCCCCCATTCCTCACTAATCCACAGCTGTCCAACTTTATCAGTGACCTGACCTAGGCCCACGTTCCTCACTAATCCACAGCTGTCCAACCTTATAACTGACCTGACCTCGTCCCACATTTCTCACTAATCCACAGCTGTCCATCTTTATCAGTGACCTGACCTTGTCCCACATTCCTCACTAATCCACAGCTGTCCAACCTTATAACTGACCTGACGTGACCTCTTCCCCCATTCCTCACTAATCCACAGCTGTCCAACCTTATCAGTGACCTGACCTGACCTCGTCCCAAATTCCTCACTAATCCACAGCTGTCCAAATTTATCAGTGACCTGACCTTGTCCCACATTTCTCACTAATCCACAGGAATCGAACCTTATCAGTGACCTGACCTCATCCCCCATTCCTCACTAATCCACCGCTGTCCAACATGATCAGTGACCTGACCTTGTCCCACATTTCTCACTAATCCACAGGAATCAAACCTTATCAGTGACCTGACCTCATCCCAATCCTCACTAATCCACAGCTGTCCAACCTTATCAGTGACCTGACCTGACCTCGTCCCAAATTCCTCACTAATCCACAGCTGTCCAAATTTATCAGTGACCTGACCTTGTCCCACATTTCTCACTAATCCACAGGAATCGAAGCTTATCAGTGACCTGACCTCATCCCCATTCCTCACTAATCCACCGCTGTCCAACATGATCAGTGACCTGACCTGACCTTGTCCCACATTTCTCACTAATCAACAGGAATCGAAGCTTATCAGTGACCTGACCTAGGCCCACGTTCCTCACTAATCCACAGCTGTCCAACCTTATAACTGACCTGACCTGACCTTGTCCCACATTCCTCACTAATCCACAGCTGTCCAACCTTATCAGTGACCTGACCTGATCTCGTCCCACATTTCTCACTAATCCACAGCTGTCCAACCTTATTAGTTACCTGACCTGATCTCGTCCCACATTCCTCTCTAATCCACAGCTGTCCAACATTATCAGTGACCTGATCTTGTCCCACATTTCTCACTAATCCACAGCTGTCCAAATTTATCAGTGACCTGACCTGACCTCATCCGCCATTCCTCACTAATCCACAGCTGTCCAACATTATCAGTGACCTGACCTTGTCCCACATTTCTCACTAATCCACAGGAATCGAACCTTATCAGTGACCTGACCTCATCCCACATTCCTCTCTAATCCACAGTTGTCCAACATTATCAGTGACCTTACCTGACCTCAGCTCACATTTCTCACTAATCCACAGGAATCGAACCTTATCAGTGACCTGACCTCATCCCCGATTCCTCACTAATCCACAGCTGTCCAAATTTATCAGTGACCTTACCTGACCTCGGCTCACATTTCTCACTAATCCACAGCTGTCCAAATTTATCAGTGACCTTACCTGACCTCGGCCCACATTCCTCACTAATCCACAGCTGTTCAACCTTATAACTGACCTGACCTGACCCCGTCCCACATTCCTCACTAATCCACAGCTGTCCAACCTTATCAGTGACCTGACCTGATCTCGTCCCAAATTCCTTACTAATCGACAGCTGTCCAACATTATAGGTGACCTGACCTTGTCCCACATTTCTCACTAATCCACAGGAATCGAACCTTATCAGTGACCTGACCTCATCCCCCATTCCTCACTAATCCACAGCTGTCCAACCTTATCAGTGACCTGACCTGACCTCGTCACAAATTCCTCACTAATCCACAGCTGTCCAAATTTATCAGTGACCTGACCTTGTCCCACATTTCTCACTAATCCACAGGAATCGAACCTTATCAGTGACCTGACCTCATCCCCCATTCCTCACTAATCCACCGCTGTCCAACATGATCAGTGACCTGACCTTGTCCCACATTTCTCACTAATCCACAGGAATCAAACCTTATCAGTGACCTGACCTCATCCCCAATCCTCACTAATCCACAGCTGTCCAACCTTATCAGTGACCTGACCCAGGCCCACGTTCCTCCTAATCCACAGCTGTCCAACCTTATAACTGACCTGACCTCTTCCCACATTTCTCACTAATCCACAGCTGTCCATCTTTATCAGTGACCTGACCTTGTCCCACATTCCTCACTAATCCACAGCTGTCCAACCTTATAACTGACCTGACCTGACCTCGTCCCCCATTCCTGACTAATCCACAGCTGTCCAACCTTATCAGTGACCTGACCTGACCTTGTCCCAAATTCCTCACTAATCCACAGCTGTCCAAATTTATCAGTGACCTGACCTTGTCCCACATTTCTCACTAATCCACAGGAATGGAACCTTATCAGTGACCTGACCTCATCCCCCATTCCTCACTAATCCACAGCTGTCCAACCTTATCAGTGACCTGACCTGACCTCGTCCCAAATTCCTCACTAATCCACAGCTGTCCAAATTTATCAGTGACCTGACCTTGTCCCACATTTCTCACTAATCCACAGGAATCGAAGCTTATCAGTGACCTGACCTCATCCCCATTCCTCACTAATCCACCGCTGTCCAACATGATCAGTGACCTGACCTTGTCCCACATTTCTCACTAATCCACAGGAATCAAACCTTATCAGTGACCTGACCTCATCCCCCAATCCTCACTAATCCACAGCTGTCCAACCTTATCAGTGACCTGACCTGACCTCGTCCCAAATTCCTCACTAATCCACAGCTGTCCAAATTTATCAGTGACCTGACCTTTTCCCACATTTCTCACTAATCCACAGGAATCGAACCTTATCAGTGACCTGACCTCATTCCCCATTCCTCACTAATCCACAGCTGTCCAACCTTATCAGTGACCTGACCTAGGCCCACGTTCCTCACTAATCCACAGCTGTCCAACCTTATAACTGACCTGACCTGACCTCGTCCCAGATTTCTCACTAATCCACAGCTGTCCAAATTTATCAGTGACCTGACCTCATCCGCCATTCCTCACTAATCCACAGCTGTCCAACATTATCAGTGACCTGACCTTGTCCCACATTTCTCACTAATCCAGAGGAATCGAACCTTATCAGTGACCTGACCTCATCCCCCATTCCTCTCTAATCCACAGTTGTCCAACATTATCAGTGACCTTACCTGACCTCAGCTCACATTTCTCACTAATCCACAGGAATCGAACCTTATCAGTGACCTGACCTCATCCCCGATTCCTCACTAATCCACAGCTGTCCAAATTTATCAGTGACCTTACCTGACCTCGGCTCACATTTCTCACTAATCCACAGCTGTCCAAATTTATCAGTGACCTTACCTGACCTCGGCCCACATTCCTCACTAATCCACAGCTGTCCAACCTTATCAGTGACCTGACCTGATCTCGTCCCAAATTCCTCACTAATCCACAGCTGTCCAAACATATCAGTGACCAGACCTAGTCCCACATTCCTCACTAATCCACAGCTGTCCAACCTTATCAGTGACCTGACCCAGGCCCACGTTCCTCACTAATCCACAGCTGTCCAACCTTATCAGTGACCTGACCTGATCTCGTCCCACATTTCTCACTAATCCACAGCTGTCCAACCTTATTAGTTACCTGACCTGATCTCGTCCCACATTCCTCTCTAATCCACAGCTGTCCAACATTATCAGTGACCTGATCTTGTCCCACATTTCTCACTAATCCACAGCTGTCCAAATTTATCAGTGACCTGACCTGACCTCATCCGCCATTCCTCACTAATCCACAGCTGTCCAACATTATCAGTGACCTGACCTTGTCCCACATTTCTCACTAATCCACAGGAATCGAACCTTATCAGTGACCTGACCTCATCCCACATTCCTCTCTAATCCACAGTTGTCCAACATTATCAGTGACCTTACCTGACCTCAGCTCACATTTCTCACTAATCCACAGGAATCGAACCTTATCAGTGACCTGACCTCATCCCCGATTCCTCACTAATCCACAGCTGTCCAAATTTATCAGTGACCTTACCTGACCTCGGCTCACATTTCTCACTAATCCACAGCTGTCCAAATTTATCAGTGACCTTACCTGACCTCGGCCCACATTCCTCACTAATCCACAGCTGTTCAACCTTATAACTGACCTGACCTGACCCCGTCCCACATTGCTCACTAATCCACAGCTGTCCAACCTTATCAGTGACCTGACCTGATCTCGTCCCAAATTCCTTACTAATCGACAGCTGTCCAACATTATAGGTGACCTGACCTTGTCCCACATTTCTCACTAATCCACAGGAATCGAAGCTTATCAGTGACCTGACCTCATTCCCCATTCCTCACTAATCCACAGCTGTCCAACCTTATCAGTGACCTGACCTGACCTCGTCCCAAATTCCTCACTAATCCACAGCTGTCCAAATTTATCAGTGACCTGACCTTGTCCCACATTTCTCACTAATCCACAGGAATCGAAGCTTATCAGTGACCTGACCTCATTCCCCATTCCTCACTAATCCACAGCTGTCCAACCTTATCAGTGACCTGACCCAGGCCCACGTTCCTCACTAATCCACAGCTGTCCAACCTTATAACTGACCTGACCTCGTCCCACATTTCTCACTAATCCACAGCTGTCCATCTTTATCAGTGACCTGACCTTGTCCCACATTCCTCACTAATCCACAGCTGTCCAACCTTATAACTGACCTGACCTGACCTCGTCCCCCATTCCTCACTAATCCACAGCTGTCCAACCTTATCAGTGACCTGACCTGACCTTGTCCCAAATTCCTCACTAATCCACAGCTGTCCAAATTTATCAGTGACCTGACCTTGTCCCACATTTCTCACTAATCCACAGGAATCGAACCTTATCAGTGACCTGACCTCATCCCCCATTCCTCACTAATCCACAGCTGTCCAACCTTATCAGTGACCTGACCTGACCTCGTCCCAAATTCCTCACTAATCCACAGCTGTCCAAATTTATCAGTGACCTGACCTTGTCCCACATTTCTCACTAATCCACAGGAATCGAACCTTATCAGTGACCTGACCTCATCCCCCATTCCTCACTAATCCACCGCTGTCCAACATGATCAGTGACCTGACCTTGTCCCACATTTCTCACTAATCCACAGGAATCAAACCTTATCAGTGACCTGACCTCATCCCCCAATCCTCACTAATCCACAGCTGTCCAACCTTATCAGTGACCTGACCTGACCTCGTCCCAAATTCCTCACTAATCCACAGCTGTCCAAATTTATCAGTGACCTGACCTTTTCCCACATTTCTCACTAATCCACAGGAATCGAACCTTATCAGTGACCTGACCTCATTCCCCATTCCTCACTAATCCACAGCTGTCCAACCTTATCAGTGACCTGACCTAGGCCCACGTTCCTCACTAATCCACAGCTGTCCAACCTTATAACTGACCTGACCTGACCTCGTCCCACATTTCTCACTAATCCACAGGAATCGAACCTTATCAGTGACCTGACCTCATCCCCCATTCCTCACTAATCCACAGCTGTCCAACCTTATCAGTGACCTGACCTGACCTCGTCCCAAATTCCTCACTAATCCACAGCTGTCCAAATTTATCAGTGACCTGACCTTGTCCCACATTTCTCACTAATCCACAGGAATCGAACCTTATCAGTGACCCGACCTCATCCCCCATTCCTCACTAATCCACAGCTGTCCAACTTTATCAGTGACCTGACCTAGGCCCACGTTCCTCACTAATCCACAGCTGTCCAACCTTATAACTGACCTGACCTCGTCCCACATTTCTCACTAATCCACAGCTGTCCATCTTTATCAGTGACCTGACCTTGTCCCACATTCCTCACTAATCCACAGCTGTCCAACTTTATAACTGACCTGACGTGACCTCTTCCCCCATTCCTCACTAATCCACAGCTGTCCAACCTTATCAGTGACCTGACCTGACCTCGTCCCAAATTCCTCACTAATCCACAGCTGTCCAAATTTATCAGTGACCTGACCTTGTCCCACATTTCTCACTAATCCACAGGAATCGAACCTTATCAGTGACCTGACCTCATCCCCCATTCCTCACTAATCCACCGCTGTCCAACATGATCAGTGACCTGACCTTGTCCCACATTTCTCACTAATCCACAGGAATCAAACCTTATCAGTGACCTGACCTCATCCCCCAATCCTCACTAATCCACAGCTGTCCCACCTTATCAGTGACCTGACCTGACCTCGTCCCAAATTCCTCACTAATCCACAGCTGTCCAAATTTATCAGTGACCTGACCTTGTCCCACATTTCTCACTAATCCACAGGAATCGAAGCTTATCAGTGACCTGACCTCATCCCCATTCCTCACTAATCCACCGCTGTCCAACATGATCAGTGACCTGACCTGACCTTGTCCCACATTTCTCACTAATCAACAGGAATCGAAGCTTATCAGTGACCTGACCTAGGCCCACGTTCCTCACTAATCCACAGCTGTCCAACCTTATAACTGACCTGACCTGACCTTGTCCCACATTCCTCACTAATCCACAGCTGTCCAACCTTATCAGTGACCTGACCTGATCTCGTCCCACATTTCTCACTAATCCATAGCTGTCCAACCTTATTAGTTACCTGACCTGATCTCGTCCCACATTCCTCTCTAATCCACAGCTGTCCAACATTATCAGTGACCTGATCTTGTCCCACATTTCTCACTAATCCACAGCTGTCCAAATTTATCAGTGACCTGACCTGACCTCATCCGCCATTCCTCACTAATCCACAGCTGTCCAACATTATCAGTGACCTGACCTTGTCCCACATTTCTCACTAATCCACAGGAATCGAACCTTATCAGTGACCTGACCTCATCCCACATTCCTCTCTAATCCACAGTTGTCCAACATTATCAGTGACCTTACCTGACCTCAGCTCACATTTCTCACTAATCCACAGGAATCGAACCTTATCAGTGACCTGACCTCATCCCCGATTCCTCACTAATCCACAGCTGTCCAAATTTATCAGTGACCTTACCTGACCTCGGCTCACATTTCTCACTAATCCACAGCTGTCCAAATTTATCAGTGACCTTACCTGACCTCGGCCCACATTCCTCACTAATCCACAGCTGTTCAACCTTATAACTGACCTGACCTGACCCCGTCCCACATTCCTCACTAATCCACAGCTGTCCAACCTTATCAGTGACCTGACCTGATCTCGTCCCAAATTTCTCACTAATCCGACAGCTGTCCAACATTATAGGTGACCTGACCTTGTCCCACATTTCTCACTAATCCACAGGAATCGAACCTTATCAGTGACCTGACCTCATCCCCCATTCCTCACTAATCCACAGCTGTCCAACCTTATCAGTGACCTGACCTGACCTCGTCACAAATTCCTCACTAATCCACAGCTGTCCAAATTTATCAGTGACCTGACCTTGTCCCACATTTCTCACTAATCCACAGGAATCGAACCTTATCAGTGACCTGACCTCATCCCCCATTCCTCACTAATCCACCGCTGTCCAACATGATCAGTGACCTGACCTTGTCCCACGTTCCTCACTAATCCACAGCTGTCCAACCTTATAACTGACCTGACCTCGTCCCACATTTCTCACTAATCCACAGCTGTCCATCTTTATCAGTGACCTGACCTTGTCCCACATTCCTCACTAATCCACAGCTGTCCAACTTTATAACTGACCTGACGTGACCTCTTCCCCCATTCCTCACTAATCCACAGCTGTCCAACCTTATCAGTGACCTGACCTGACCTCGTCCCAAATTCCTCACTAATCCACAGCTGTCCAAATTTATCAGTGACCTGACCTTGTCCCACATTTCTCACTAATCCACAGGAATCGAACCTTATCAGTGACCTGACCTCATCCCCCATTCCTCACTAATCCACCGCTGTCCAACATGATCAGTGACCTGACCTTGTCCCACATTTCTCACTAATCCACAGGAATCAAACCTTATCAGTGACCTGACCTCATCCCCCAATCCTCACTAATCCACAGCTGTCCAACCTTATCAGTGACCTGACCTGACCTCGTCCCAAATTCCTCACTAATCCACAGCTGTCCAAATTTATCAGTGACCTGACCTTGTCCCACATTTCTCACTAATCCACAGGAATCGAAGCTTATCAGTGACCTGACCTCATCCCCCATTCCTCACTAATCCACCGCTGTCCAACATGATCAGTGACCTGACCTGACCTTGTCCCACATTTCTCACTAATCAACAGGAATCGAAGCTTATCAGTGACCTGACCTAGGCCCACGTTCCTCACTAATCCACAGCTGTCCAACCTTATAACTGACCTGACCTGACCTTGTCCCACATTCCTCACTAATCCACAGCTGTCCAACCTTATCAGTGACCTGACCTGATCTCGTCCCACATTTCTCACTAATCCATAGCTGTCCAACCTTATTAGTTACCTGACCTGATCTCGTCCCACATTCCTCTCTAATCCACAGCTGTCCAACATTATCAGTGACCTGATCTTGTCCCACATTTCTCACTAATCCACAGCTGTCCAAATTTATCAGTGACCTGACCTGACCTCATCCGCCATTCCTCACTAATCCACAGCTGTCCAACATTATCAGTGACCTGACCTTGTCCCACATTTCTCACTAATCCACAGGAATCGAACCTTATCAGTGACCTGACCTCATCCCACATTCCTCTCTAATCCACAGTTGTCCAACATTATCAGTGACCTTACCTGACCTCAGCTCACATTTCTCACTAATCCACAGGAATCGAACCTTATCAGTGACCTGACCTCATCCCCGATTCCTCACTAATCCACAGCTGTCCAAATTTATCAGTGACCTTACCTGACCTCGGCTCACATTTCTCACTAATCCACAGCTGTCCAAATTTATCAGTGACCTTACCTGACCTCGGCCCACATTCCTCACTAATCCACAGCTGTTCAACCTTATAACTGACCTGACCTGACCCCGTCCCACATTCCTCACTAATCCACAGCTGTCCAACCTTATCAGTGACCTGACCTGATCTCGTCCCAAATTCCTTACTAATCGACAGCTGTCCAACATTATAGGTGACCTGACCTTGTCCCACATTTCTCACTAATCCACAGGAATCGAACCTTATCAGTGACCTGACCTCATCCCCCATTCCTCACTAATCCACAGCTGTCCAACCTTATCAGTGACCTGACCTGACCTCGTCACAAATTCCTCACTAATCCACAGCTGTCCAAATTTATCAGTGACCTGACCTTGTCCCACATTTCTCACTAATCCACAGGAATCGAACCTTATCAGTGACCTGACCTCATCCCCCATTCCTCACTAATCCACCGCTGTCCAACATGATCAGTGACCTGACCTTGTCCCACATTTCTCACTAATCCACAGGAATCAAACCTTATCAGTGACCTGACCTCATCCCCCAATCCTCACTAATCCACAGCTGTCCAACCTTATCAGTGACCTGACCCAGGCCCACGTTCCTCACTAATCCACAGCTGTCCAACCTTATAACTGACCTGACCTCTTCCCACATTTCTCACTAATCCACAGCTGTCCATCTTTATCAGTGACCTGACCTTGTCCCACATTCCTCACTAATCCACAGCTGTCCAACCTTATAACTGACCTGACCTGACCTCGTCCCCCATTCCTGACTAATCCACAGCTGTCCAACCTTATCAGTGACCTGACCTGACCTTGTCCCAAATTCCTCACTAATCCACAGCTGTCCAAATTTATCAGTGACCTGACCTTGTCCCACATTTCTCACTAATCCACAGGAATGGAACCTTATCAGTGACCTGACCTCATCCCCCATTCCTCACTAATCCACAGCTGTCCAACCTTATCAGTGACCTGACCTGACCTCGTCCCAAATTCCTCACTAATCCACAGCTGTCCAAATTTATCAGTGACCTGACCTTGTCCCACATTTCTCACTAATCCACAGGAATCGAAGCTTATCAGTGACCTGACCTCATCCCCCATTCCTCACTAATCCACCGCTGTCCAACATGATCAGTGACCTGACCTTGTCCCACATTTCTCACTAATCCACAGGAATCAAACCTTATCAGTGACCTGACCTCATCCCCCAATCCTCACTAATCCACAGCTGTCCAACCTTATCAGTGACCTGACCTGACCTCGTCCCAAATTCCTCACTAATCCACAGCTGTCCAAATTTATCAGTGACCTGACCTTTTCCCACATTTCTCACTAATCCACAGGAATCGAACCTTATCAGTGACCTGACCTCATTCCCCATTCCTCACTAATCCACAGCTGTCCAACCTTATCAGTGACCTGACCTAGGCCCACGTTCCTCACTAATCCACAGCTGTCCAACCTTATAACTGACCTGACCTGACCTCGTCCCAGATTTCTCACTAATCCACAGCTGTCCAAATTTATCAGTGACCTGACCTCATCCGCCATTCCTCACTAATCCACAGCTGTCCAACATTATCAGTGACCTGACCTTGTCCCACATTTCTCACTAATCCAGAGGAATCGAACCTTATCAGTGACCTGACCTCATCCCCCATTCCTCTCTAATCCACAGTTGTCCAACATTATCAGTGACCTTACCTGACCTCAGCTCACATTTCTCACTAATCCACAGGAATCGAACCTTATCAGTGACCTGACCTCATCCCCGATTCCTCACTAATCCACAGCTGTCCAAATTTATCAGTGACCTTACCTGACCTCGGCTCACATTTCTCACTAATCCACAGCTGTCCAAATTTATCAGTGACCTTACCTGACCTCGGCCCACATTCCTCACTAATCCACAGCTGTCCAACCTTATCAGTGACCTGACCTGATCTCGTCCCAAATTCCTCACTAATCCACAGCTGTCCAAACATATCAGTGACCAGACCTAGTCCCACATTCCTCACTAATCCACAGCTGTCCAACCTTATCAGTGACCTGACCCAGGCCCACGTTCCTCACTAATCCACAGCTGTCCAACCTTATCAGTGACCTGACCTGATCTCGTCCCACATTTCTCACTAATCCACAGCTGTCCAACCTTATTAGTTACCTGACCTGATCTCGTCCCACATTCCTCTCTAATCCACAGCTGTCCAACATTATCAGTGACCTGATCTTGTCCCACATTTCTCACTAATCCACAGCTGTCCAAATTTATCAGTGACCTGACCTGACCTCATCCGCCATTCCTCACTAATCCACAGCTGTCCAACATTATCAGTGACCTGACCTTGTCCCACATTTCTCACTAATCCACAGGAATCGAACCTTATCAGTGACCTGACCTCATCCCACATTCCTCTCTAATCCACAGTTGTCCAACATTATCAGTGACCTTACCTGACCTCAGCTCACATTTCTCACTAATCCACAGGAATCGAACCTTATCAGTGACCTGACCTCATCCCCGATTCCTCACTAATCCACAGCTGTCCAAATTTATCAGTGACCTTACCTGACCTCGGCTCACATTTCTCACTAATCCACAGCTGTCCAAATTTATCAGTGACCTTACCTGACCTCGGCCCACATTCCTCACTAATCCACAGCTGTTCAACCTTATAACTGACCTGACCTGACCCCGTCCCACATTGCTCACTAATCCACAGCTGTCCAACCTTATCAGTGACCTGACCTGATCTCGTCCCAAATTCCTTACTAATCGACAGCTGTCCAACATTATAGGTGACCTGACCTTGTCCCACATTTCTCACTAATCCACAGGAATCGAAGCTCATCAGTGACCTGACCTCATTCCCCATTCCTCACTAATCCACAGCTGTCCAACCTTATCAGTGACCTGACCTGACCTCGTCCCAAATTCCTCACTAATCCACAGCTGTCCAAATTTATCAGTGACCTGACCTTGTCCCACATTTCTCACTAATCCACAGGAATCGAAGCTTATCAGTGACCTGACCTCATTCTCCATTCCTCACTAATCCACAGCTGTCCAACCTTATCAGTGACCTGACCCAGGCCCACGTTCCTCACTAATCCACAGCTGTCCAACCTTATAACTGACCTGACCTCGTCCCACATTTCTCACTAATCCACAGCTGTCCATCTTTATCAGTGACCTGACCTTGTCCCACATTCCTCACTAATCCACAGCTGTCCAACCTTATAACTGACCTGACCTGACCTCGTCCCCCATTCCTCACTAATCCACAGCTGTCCAACCTTATCAGTGACCTGACCTGACCTTGTCCCAAATTCCTCACTAATCCACAGCTGTCCAAATTTATCAGTGACCTGACCTTGTCCCACATTTCTCACTAATCCACAGGAATCGAACCTTATCAGTGACCTGACCTCATCCCCCATTCCTCACTAATCCACAGCTGTCCAACCTTATCAGTGACCTGACCTGACCTCGTCCCAAATTCCTCACTAATCCACAGCTGTCCAAATTTATCAGTGACCTGACCTTGTCCCACATTTCTCACTAATCCACAGGAATCGAACCTTATCAGTGACCTGACCTCATCCCCCATTCCTCACTAATCCACCGCTGTCCAACATGATCAGTGACCTGACCTTGTCCCACATTTCTCACTAATCCACAGGAATCAAACCTTATCAGTGACCTGACCTCATCCCCCAATCCTCACTAATCCACAGCTGTCCAACCTTATCAGTGACCTGACCTGACCTTGTCCCAAATTCCTCACTAATCCACAGCTGTCCGAATTTATCAGTGACCTGAGCTTGTCCAACATTTCTCACTAATCCACAGGAATCGAACCTTATCAGTGACCTGACCTCATCCCCCATTCCTCACTAATCCGCAGCTGTCCAACTTTATAACTGACCTGACCTCGTCCCACATTTCTCACTAATCCACAGCTGTCCAACTTTATCAGTGACCTGACCTTGTCCCACATTCCTCTCTAATCTACAGATGTCCAACATTATCAGTGACCCGACCTTGTCCCACATTCCTCACTAATCCACAGCTGTCCAACCTTATAACTGACCTGACCTGACCTCGTCCCACATTTCTCTCTAATCCACAGCTGTCCAACATTATCAGTGACCTTACCTGACGTCAGCTCACATTTCTCACTAATCCACAGGAATCTAACCTTATCAGTGACCTGACCTCATCCCCGATTCCTCACTAATCCACAGCTGTCCAAACTTATCAGTGACCTGACCTGACCTTGTCCCACATTCCTCTCTAATCCACAGCTGTCCAGCCTTATCACTGACCTGACCTTGTCCCACATTTCTCACTAATCCACAGGAATCGAACCTTATCAGTGACCTGACCTCATCCCCCATTCCTCACTAATCCACAGCTGTCCAACTTTATCAGTGACCTGACCTGACCTCGTCCCACATTCCTCTCTAATCCACAGCTGTCCAACCTTATAACTGACCTGACCTCATCCCCGATTCCTCACTAATCCACAGCTGTCCAAATTTATCAGTGACCTTACCTGACCTCGGCTCACATTTCTCACTAATCCACAGCTGTCCAACTTTATTAGTTACCTGACCTCGCCCACATTCCTCACTAATCCACAGCTGTCCAACCTTATCACTGACCTGACCTGATCTCATCCCAAATTCCTTACTAATCGACAGCTGTCAAACATTATAGGTGACCTGACCTTGTCCCACATTTCTCACTAATCCACAGGAATCGAACCTTTTCAGTGACCTGACCTCATCCCCCATTCCTCACTAATCCACAGCTGTCCAACCTTATCAGTGACCTGACCTGACCTCGTCCCAAATTCCTCACTAGTCCACAGCTGTCCAACCTTATCAGTGACCTGACCTGATCTCGTTCCAAATTCCTCACTAATCAACAGCTGTCCAACATTATCCTTGACCAGACCTAGTCCCACATTCCTCACTAATCCACAGCTGTCCAACCTTATCAGTGACCTGACCTAGGCCCACGTTCCTCACTAATCCACAGCTGTCCAACCTTATAACTGACCTGACCTGACCTCATCCCAAATTCCTCACGAATCCACAGCTGTCCAACCTTATCAGTGACCTGACCTCGTCCCAAATTCCTCACTAATCCACAGCTGTCCAAATTTATCAGTGACCTGACCTTGTCCCACATTTCTCACTAATGCACAGGAATCGAACCTTATCAGTGACCTGACCTCATTCCCAATTCCTCACTAATCCACAGCTGTCCAACCTTATCAGTGACCTGACCCAGGCCCACGTTCCTCACTAATCCACAGCTGTCCAACCTTATAACTGACCTGACCTGACCTCGTCCCACATTTCTCACTAATCCACAGCTGTCCATCTTTATCAGTGACCTGATCTCGTCCTAGATTCCTCACTAATCCACAGCTGTCCAACCTTATAACTGACCTGACCTCGTCCCACATTTCTCTCTAATCCACAGTTGTCCAACATTATCAGTGACCTTACCTGACCTCAGCTCACATTTCTCACTAATCCACAGCTGTCCAACCTTATAACTGACCTGACCTCATCCCCGATTCCTCACTAATCCACAGCTGTCCAAATTTATCAGTGACCTTACCTGACCTCGGCTCACATTTCTCACTAATCCACAGCTGTCCAACCTTATTAGTTACCTGACCTCGTCCCACATTCCTCACTAATCCACAGCTGTCCAACCTTATCAGTGACCTGACCCAGGCCCACGTTCCTCACTAATCCACAGCTGTCCAACCTTATAACTGACCTGACCTGACCTCGTCCCACATTTCTCACTAATCCACAGCTGTCCATCTTTATCAGTGACCTGACCTTGTCCCACATTCCTCACTAATCCACAGCTGTCCAACCTTATAACTGACCTGACCTGACCTCGTCCCACATTTCTCACTAATCCACAGCTGTCCATCTTTATCAGTGACCTGACCTTGTCCCACATTCCTCACTAATCCACAGCTGTCCAACCTTATAACTGACCTGACCTGACCTCGTCCCACATTCCTCTCTAATCCACAGCTGTCCAACCTTATAACTGACCTGACCTCATCCCCGATTCCTCACTAATCCACAGCTGTCCAAATTTATCAGTGACCTTACCTGACCTCGGCTCACATTTCTCACTAATCCACAGCTGTCCAACTTTATTAGTTACCTGACCTCGGCCCACATTCCTCACTAATCCACAGCTGTCCAACCTTATCACTGACCTGACCTGATCTCATCCCAAATTCCTTACTAATCGACAGCTGTCAAACATTATAGGTGACCTGACCTTGTCCCACATTTCTCACTAATCCACAGGAATCGAACCTTTTCAGTGACCTGACCTCATCCCCCATTCCTCACTAATCCACAGCTGTCCAACCTTATCAGTGACCTGACCTGACCTCGTCCCAAATTCCTCACTAGTCCACAGCTGTCCAACCTTATCAGTGACCTGACCTGATCTCGTTCCAAATTCCTCACTAATCAACAGCTGTCCAACATTATCCTTGACTAGACCTAGTCCCACATTCCTCACTAATCCACAGCTGTCCAACCTTATCAGTGACCTGACCTAGGCCCACGTTCCTCACTAATCCACAGCTGTCCAACCTTATAACTGACCTGACCTGACCTCATCCCAAATTCCTCACGAATCCACAGCTGTCCAACCTTATCAGTGACCTGACCTCGTCCCAAATTCCTCACTAATCCACAGCTGTCCAAATTTATCAGTGACCTGACCTTGTCCCACATTTCTCACTAATGCACAGGAATCGAACCTTATCAGTGACCTGACCTCATTCCCAATTCCTCACTAATCCACAGCTGTCCAACCTTATCAGTGACCTGACCCAGGCCCACGTTCCTCACTAATCCACAGCTGTCCAACCTTATAACTGACCTGACCTGACCTCGTCCCACATTTCTCACTAATCCACAGCTGTCCATCTTTATCAGTGACCTGATCTCGTCCTAGATTCCTCACTAATCCACAGCTGTCCAACCTTATAACTGACCTGACCTCGTCCCACATTTCTCTCTAATCCACAGTTGTCCAACATTATCAGTGACCTTACCTGACCTCAGCTCACATTTCTCACTAATCCACAGCTGTCCAACCTTATAACTGACCTGACCTCATCCCCGATTCCTCACTAATCCACAGCTGTCCAAATTTATCAGTGACCTTACCTGACCTCGGCTCACATTTCTCACTAATCCACAGCTGTCCAACCTTATTAGTTACCTGACCTCGGCCCACATTCCTCACTAATCCACAGCTGTCCAACCTTATCAGTGACCTGACCCAGGCCCACGTTCCTCACTAATCCACAGCTGTCCAACCTTATAACTGACCTGACCTGACCTCGTCCCACATTTCTCACTAATCCACAGCTGTCCATCTTTATCAGTGACCTGACCTTGTCCCACATTCCTCACTAATCCACAGCTGTCCAACCTTATAACTGACCTGACCTGACCTCGTCCCACATTTCTCACTAATCCACAGCTGTCCATCTTTATCAGTGACCTGACCTTGTCCCACATTCCTCACTAATCCACAGCTGTCCAACCTTATAACTGACCTGACCTGACCTCGTCCCACATTTCTCTCTAATCCACAGCTGTCCAACCTTATAACTGACCTGACCTGACCTCATCCCACATTTCTCACTAATCCACAGCTGTCCATCTTTATCAGTGACCTGACCTTGTCCCACATTTCTCACTAATCCACAGCTGTCCAACCTTATAACTGACCTGACCTGACCTCGTCCCCCATTCCTCACTAATCCACAGCTGTCCAACCTTATCAGTGACCTGACCTGACCTTGTCCCAAATTCCTCACTAATCCACAGCTGTCCGAATTTATCAGTGACCTGAGCTTGTCCAACATTTCTCACTAATCCACAGGAATCGAACCTTATCAGTGACCTGACCTCATCCCCCATTCCTCACTAATCCGCAGCTGTCCAACTTTATAACTGACCTGACCTCGTCCCACATTTCTCACTAATCCACAGCTGTCCAACTTTATCAGTGACCTGACCTTGTCCCACATTCCTCTCTAATCTACAGATGTCCAACATTATCAGTGACCCGACCTTGTCCCACATTCCTCACTAATCCACAGCTGTCCAACCTTATAACTGACCTGACCTGACCTCGTCCCACATTTCTCTCTAATCCACAGCTGTCCAACATTATCAGTGACCTTACCTGACGTCAGCTCACATTTCTCACTAATCCACAGGAATCTAACCTTATCAGTGACCTGACCTCATCCCCGATTCCTCACTAATCCACAGCTGTCCAAACTTATCAGTGACCTGACCTGACCTTGTCCCACATTCCTCTCTAATCCACAGCTGTCCAGCCTTATCACTGACCTGACCTTGTCCCACATTTCTCACTAATCCACAGGAATCGAACCTTATCAGTGACCTGACCTCATCCCCCATTCCTCACTAATCCACAGCTGTCCAACTTTATCAGTGACCTGACCTGACCTCGTCCCACATTCCTCTCTAATCCACAGCTGTCCAACCTTATAACTGACCTGACCTCATCCCCGATTCCTCACTAATCCACAGCTGTCCAAATTTATCAGTGACCTTACCTGACCTCGGCTCACATTTCTCACTAATCCACAGCTGTCCAACTTTATTAGTTACCTGACCTCGGCCCACATTCCTCACTAATCCACAGCTGTCCAACCTTATCACTGACCTGACCTGATCTCATCCCAAATTCCTTACTAATCGACAGCTGTCAAACATTATAGGTGACCTGACCTTGTCCCACATTTCTCACTAATCCACAGGAATCGAACCTTTTCAGTGACCTGACCTCATCCCCCATTCCTCACTAATCCACAGCTGTCCAACCTTATCAGTGACCGGACCTGACCTCGTCCCAAATTCCTCACTAGTCCACAGCTGTCCAACCTTATCAGTGACCTGACCTGATCTCGTTCCAAATTCCTCACTAATCGACAGCTGTCCAACATTATCCATGACCAGACCTAGTCCCACATTCCTCACTAATCCACAGCTGTCCAACCTTATCAGTGACCTGACCTAGGCCCACGTTCCTCACTAATCCACAGCTGTCCAACCTTATAACTGACCTGACCTGACCTCATCCCACATTTCTCACTAATCCACAGCTGTCCAACCTTATCAGTGACCTGACCTAGGCCCACGTTCCTCACTAATCCACAGCTGTCCAACCTTATAACTGACCTTACCTGACCTCGACCCGAATTCCTCACTAATCCACAGCTGTCCAACCTTATCAGTGACCTGACCTCATCCCACATTCCTCACTAATCCACAGCTATCCGACCAAATCAGTGACCTGACCTGACTTCGTCCCAAATTCCTCACTAATCCACAGCTGTCCAAATTTATCAGTGATCTGACCTTGTCCCACATTTCTCACTAATCCACAGGAATCGAACTTTATCAGTGACCTGACCTCATTACCCATTCCTCACTAATCCACAGCTGTCCAACCTTATAACTGACCTGACCTGATCTCGTCCCAAATTCCTCACTAATCGACAGCTGTCCAACATTATCCTTGACCAGACCTAGTCCCACATTCCTCACTAATCCACAGCTGTCCAACCTTATCAGTGACCTGACCTAGGCCCACGTTCCTCACTAATCCACAGCTGTCCAACCTTATAACTGACCTGACCTGACCTCGTCCCACATTTCTCACTAATCCACAGCTGTCCATCTTTATCAGTGACCTGACCTTGTCCCACATTTCTCACTAATCCACAGCTGTCCAACCTTATAACTGACCTGACCTGACCTCGTCCCACATTTCTCACTAATCCACAGCTGTCCATCTTTATCAGTGACCTGACCTTGTCCCACATTTCTCACTAATCCACAGCTGTCCAACCTTATAACTGACCTGACCTGACCTCGTCCCACATTCCTCACTAATCCACAGCTGTCCGAATTTATCAGTGACCTGACCTTGTCCCACATTTCTCACTAATCCACAGGAATCAAACCTTATCAGTGACCTGACCTCATCCCCCATTCCTCACTAATCCGCAGCTGTCCAACCTTATAACTGACCTGACCTCATCCCACATTTCTCACTAATCGACAGCTGTCCAACTTTATCAGTGACCTGACCTTGTCCCACATTCCTCTCTAATCCACAGATGTCCAACATTATCAGTGACCCAACCTTGTCCCACATTCCTCACTAATCCACAGCTGTCCAACCTTATAACTGACCTGACCTCGTCCCACATTTCTCTCTAATCCACAGCTGTCCAACATTATCAGTGACCTTACCTGACGTCAGCTCACATTTCTCACTAATCCACAGGAATCGAACCTTATCAGTGACCTGACCTCATCCCCCATTCCTCACTAATCCACAGCTGTCCAACTTTATCAGTGACCTGACCTGACCTCGTCCCAAATTCCTCACTAATCCACAGCTGTCCAACCTTATCAGTGACCTGACCTCGTCCCCAATTCCTCACTAATCCACAGCTGTCCAAATTTATCAGTGACCTGACCTTGTCCCACATTTCTCACTAATCCACAGGAATCGAACCTTATCAGTGACCTGACCTCATCCCCCATTCCTCACTAATCCACAGCTGTCCAACCTTATCAGAGACCTGACCTGACCTCGTCCCAAATTCCTCACTAATCCACAGCTGTCCAAATTTATCAGTAACCTGACCTTGTCCCACATTTCTCACTAATCCACAGGAATCGAACCTTATCAGTGACCTGACCTCATCCCCCATTCCTCACTAATCCACCGCTGTCCAACATTATCAGTGACCTTACCTTGTCCCACATTTCTCATTAATCCACAGGAATCAAACCTTATCAGTGACCTGACCTCATCCCCCAATCCTCACTAATCCACAGCTGTCCAACCTTATCAGTGACCTGACCTGACCTCGTCCCAAATTCCTCAATAATCCACAGCTGTCCAAATTTATCAGTGACCTGACCTTGTCCCACATTTCTCACTAATCCACAGGAATCGAACCTTATCAGTGACCTGACCTCATTCCCCATTCCTCACTAATCCACAGCTGTCCAACCTTATCAGTGACCTGACCTAGGCCCACGTTCCTCACTAATCCACAGCTGTCCAACCTTATAACTGACCTGACCTGACCTCGTCCCACATTTCTCACTAATCCACAGCTGTCCATCTTTATCAGTGACCTGACCTCGTCCCACATTTCTCACTAATCCACAGCTGTCCATCTTTATCAGTGACCTGACCTTGTCCCACATTTCTCACTAATCCACAGGAATCGAACCTTATCAGTGACCTGACCTCATCCCCCATTCCTCACTAATCCACCGCTGTCCAACATTATCAGTGACCTGACCTTGTCCCACATTTCTCACTAATCCACAGGAATCAAACCTTATCAGTGACCTGACCTCATCCCCCAATCCTCACTAATCCACAGCTGTCCAACCTTATCAGTGACCTGACCTGACCTCGTCCCAAATTCCTCACTAATCCACAGCTGTCCATCTTTATCAGTGACCTGACCTTGTCCCACATTCCTCACTAATCCACAGCTGTCCAACCTTAAAACTGACCTGACCTAGGCCCACGTTCCTCACTAATCCACAGCTGTCCAACCTTATAACTGACCTGACCTGACCTCGTCCCACATTTCTCACTAATCCACAGCTGTCCATCTTTATCAGTGACCTGACCTTGTCCCACATTCCTCACTAATCCACAGCTGTCCAACCTTATAACTGACCTGACCTGACCTCGTCCCCCATTCCTCACTAATCCACAGCTGTCCAACCTTATCAGTGACCTGACCTGACCTTGTCCCAAATTCCTCACTAATCCACAGCTGTCCAAATTTATCAGTGACCTGACCTTGTCCCACATTTCTCACTAATCCACAGGAATTGAACCTTATCAGTGACCTGACCTCATCCCCCATTCCTCACTAATACACAGCTGTCCAACATTATCAGTGACCTGACCTGACCTTGTCCCACATTCCTCTCTAATCCACAGCTGTCCAACCTTATAACTGACCTGACCTCATCCCCGATTCCTCACTAATCCACAGCTGTCCAAATTTATCAGTGACCTTACCTGACCTCGGCCCACGTTCCTCACTAATCCACAGCTGTCCAACCTTATAACTGACCTGACCTGACCTCGTCCCACATTTCTCACTAATCCACAGCTGTCCATCTTCATCAGTGACCTGACCTCGTCCCACATTTCTCACTAATCCACAGCTGTCCATCTTTATCAGTGACCTGACCTTGTCCCACATTCCTCACTAATCCACAGCTGTCCAACCTTATAACTGACCTGACCTGACCTCGTCCCCCATTTCTCACTAATCCACAGCTGTCCAACCTTATCAGTGATCTGATCTGACCTCGTCCCAAATTCCTCACTAATCCACAGCTGTCCAAATTTATCAGTGACCTGACCTTGTCCCACATTTCTCACTAATCCACAGGAATCGAACCTTATCAGTGACCTGACCTCATCCCCCATTCCTCACTAATCCACCGCTGTCCAACATTATCAGTGACCTGACCTTGTCCCACATTTCTCACTAATCCACAGGAATCAAACCTTATCAGTGACCTGACCTTGTCCCACATTCCTCACTAATCCACAGCTGTCCAACCTTATAACTGACCTGACCAGACCTCGTCCCCCATTCCTCACTAATCCACAGCTGTCCAACCTTATCAGTGACCTGACCTGACCTTGTCCCAAATTCCTCACTAATCCACAGCTGTCCAAATTTATCAGTGACCTGACCTTGTCCCACATTTCTCACTAATCCACAGGAATTGAACCTTATCAGTGACCTGACCTCATCCCCCATTCCTCACTAATACACAGCTGTCCAACATTATCAGTGACCTGACCTGACCTTGTCCCACATTCCTCTCTAATCCACAGCTGTCCAACCTTATAACTGACCTGACCTCATCCCCGATTCCTCACTAATCCACAGCTGTCCAAATTTATCAGTGACCTTACCTGACCTCGGCCCACGTTCCTCACTAATCCACAGCTGTCCAACCTTATAACTGACCTGACCTGACCTCGTCCCACATTTCTTACTAATCCACAGCTGTCCATCTTTATCAGTGACCTGACCTCGTCCCACATTTCTCACTAATCCACAGCTGTCCATCTTTATCAGTGACCTGACCTTGTCCCACATTCCTCACTAATCCACAGCTGTCCAACCTTATAACTGACCTGACCTGACCTCGTCCCCCATTTCTCACTAATCCACAGCTGTCCAACCTTATCAGTGATCTGATCTGACCTCGTCCCAAATTCCTCACTAATCCACAGCTGTCCAAATTTATCAGTGACCTGACCTTGTCCCACATTTCTCACTAATCCACAGGAATCGGACCTTATCAGTGACCTGACCTCATCCCCCATTCCTCACTAATCCACCGCTGTCCAACATTATCAGTGACCTGACCTTGTCCCACATTTCTCACTAATCCACAGGAATCAAACCTTATCAGTGACCTGACCTCATCCCCCAATCCTCACTAATCCACAGCTGTCCAACCTTATCAGTGACCTGACCTGACCTCGTCCCAAATTCCTCACTAATCCACAGCTGTCCATCTTTATCAGTGACCTGACCTTGTCCCACATTCCTCACTAATCCACAGCTGTCCAACCTTATAACTGACCTGACCTAGGCCCACGTTCCTCACTAATCCACAGCTGTCCAACCTTATAACTGACCTGACCTGACCTCGTCCCACATTTCTCACTAATCCACAGCTGTCCATCTTTATCAGTGACCTGACCTTGTCCCACATTCCTCACTAATCCACAGCTGTCCAACCTTATAACTGACCTGACCTGACCTCGTCCCCCATTCCTCACTAATCCACAGCTGTCCAACCTTATCAGTGACCTGACCTGACCTTGTCCCAAATTCCTCACTAATCCACAGCTGTCCAAATTTATCAGTGACCTGACCTTGTCCCACATTTCTCACTAATCCACAGGAATTGAACCTTATCAGTGACCTGACCTCATCCCCCATTCCTCACTAATACACAGCTGTCCAACATTATCAGTGACCTGACCTGACCTTGTCCCACATTCCTCTCTAATCCACAGCTGTCCAACCTTATAACTGACCTGACCTCATCCCCGATTCCTCACTAATCCACAGCTGTCCAAATTTATCAGTGACCTTACCTGACCTCGGCCCACATTCCTCACTAATCCACAGCTGTCCAACCTTATCAGTGACCTGACCTTGTCCCACATTTCTCACTAATCCACAGCTGTCCAACCTTATAACTGACCTGACCTGACCTCGTCCCACACTTCTCACTAATCCACAGCTGTCCAACCTTATCAGTGACCTGACCTGACCTCGTCCCACATTTCTCACTAATCCACAGCTGTCCATCTTTATCAGTGACCTGACCTTGTCCCACATTTCTCACTAATCCACAGCTGTCCAACCTTATAACTGACCTGACCTGACCTCGTCCCACATTCCTCACTAATCCACAGCTGTCCAAATTTATCAGTGACCTGACCTTGTCCCACATTTCTCACTAATCCACAGGAATCAAACCTTATCAGTGACCTGACCTCATCCCCCATTCCTCACTAATCCGCAGCTGTCCAACCTTATAACTGACCTGACCTCATCCCACATTTCTCACTAATCGACAGCTGTCCAACTTTATCAGTGACCTGACCTTGTCCCACATTCCTCTCTAATCCACAGATGTCCAACATTATCAGTGACCTGACCTTGTCCCACATTCCTCACTAATCCACAGCTGTCCAACCTTATAACTGACCTGACCTCGTCCCACATTTCTCTCTAATCCACAGCTGTCCAACATTATCAGTGACCTTACCTGACGTCAGCTCACATTTCTCACTAATCCACAGGAATCGAACCTTATCAGTGACCTGACCTCATCCCCCATTCCTCACTAATCCACAGCTGTCCAACTTTATCAGTGACCTGACCTGACCTCGTCCCAAATTCCTCACTAATCCACAGCTGTCCAACCTTATCAGTGACCTGACCTCGTCCCCAATTCCTCACTAATCCACAGCTGTCCAAATTTATCAGTGACCTGACCTTGTCCCACATTCCTCACTAATCCACAGCTGTCCAACCTTATATCTGACCTGACCTGACCTCATCCCCCATTCCTCACTAATCCACAGCTGTCCAACCTTATCAGAGACCTGACCTGACCTCGTCCCAAATTCCTCACTAATCCACAGCTGTCTAAATTTATCAGTAACCTGACCTTGTCCCACATTTCTCACTAATCCACAGGAATCGAGCCTTATCAGTGACCTGACCTCATCCCCCATTCCTCACTAATCCACCGCTGTCCAACATTATCAGTGACCTTACCTTGTCCCACATTTCTCACTAATCCACAGGAATCAAACCTTATCAGTGACCTGACCTCATCCCCCAATCCTCACTAATCCACAGCTGTCCAACTTTATCAGTGACCTGACCTGACCTCGTCCCAAATTCCTCAATAATCCACAGCTGTCCAAATTTATCAGTGACCTGACCTTGTCCCACATTTCTCACTAATCCACAGGAATCGAACCTTATCAGTGACCTGACCTCATTCCCCATTCCTCACTAATCCACAGCTGTCCAACCTTATCAGTGACCTGACCTAGGCCCACGTTCCTCACTAATCCACAGCTGTCCAACCTTATAACTGACCTGACCTGACCTCGTCCCACATTTCTCACTAATCCACAGCTGTCCATCTTTATCAGTGACCTGACCTCGTCCCACATTTCTCACTAATCCAAAGCTGTCCATCTTTATCAGTGACCTGACCTTGTCCCACATTCCTCACTAATCCACAGCTGTCCAACCTTATATCTGACCTGACCTGACCTCATCCCCCATTTCTCACTAATCCACAGCTGTCCAACCTTATCAGTGACCTGACCTTGTCCCACATTTCTCACTAATCCACAGGAATCGAACCTTATCAGTGACCTGACCTCATCCCCCATTCCTCACTAATCCACCGCTGTCCAACATTATCAGTGACCTGACCTTGTCCCACATTTCTCACTAATCCACAGGAATCAAACCTTATCAGTGACCTGACCTCATCCCCCAATCCTCACTAATCCACAGCTGTCCAACCTTATCAGTGACCTGACCTGACCTCGTCCCAAATTCCTCACTAATCCACAGCTGTCCATCTTTATCAGTGACCTGACCTTGTCCCACATTCCTCACTAATCCACAGCTGTCCAACCTTATCAGTGACCTGACCTAGGCCCACGTTCCTCACTAATCCACAGCTGTCCAACCTTATAACTGACCTGACCTGACCTCGTCCCACATTTCTCACTAATCCACAGCTGTCCATCTTTATCAGTGACCTGACCTTGTCCCACATTCCTCACTAATCCACAGCTGTCCAACCTTATAACTGACCTGACCTGACCTCGTCCCCCATTCCTCACTAATCCACAGCTGTCCAACCTTATCAGTGACCTGACCTGACCTTGTCCCAAATTCCTCACTAATCCACAGCTGTCCAAATTTATCAGTGACCTGACCTTGTCCCACATTTCTCACTAATCCACAGGAATTGAACCTTATCAGTGACCTGACCTCATCCCCCATTCCTCACTAATACACAGCTGTCCAACATTATCAGTGACCTGACCTGACCTTGTCCCACATTCCTCTCTAATCCACAGCTGTCCAACCTTATAACTGACCTGACCTCATCCCCATTCCTCACTAATCCACAGCTGTCCAAATTTATCAGTGACCTGACCTGACCTCGTCCCACATTCCTCACTAATCCACAGCTGTCCAACCTTATCAGTGACCTGACCTTGTCCCACATTTCTCACTAATCCACAGCTGTCCAACCTTATAACTGACCTGAATCGTCCCACACTTCTCACTAATCCACAGCTGTCCAACCTTATCAGTGACCTGACCTGACCTCGTCCCACATTTCTCACTAATCCACAGCTGTCCATCTTTATCAGTGACCTGACCTTGTCCCACATTTCTCACTAATCCACAGCTGTCCAACCTTATAACTGACCTGACCTGACCTCGTCCCACATTCCTCACTAATCCACAGCTGTCCAATTTATCAGTGACCTGACCTTGTCCCACATTTCTCACTAATCCACAGGAATCAAACCTTATCAGTGACCTGACCTCATCCCCCATTCCTCACTAATCAGCTGTCCAACCTTATAACTGACCTGACCTCATCCCCATTTCTCACTAATCCACAGCTGTTCAACTTTATCAGTGACCCAACTCTAATCCACAGATGTCCAACATTATCAGTGACCTGACCTTGTCCCACATTCCTCACTAATCCACAGCTGTCCAACCTTATATCTGACCTGACCTGACCTCATCCCCCATTTCTCACTAATCCACAGCTGTCCAACCTTATCAGTGACCTGACCTTGTCCCACATTTCTCACTAATCCACAGCTGTCCAACCTTATCAGTGACCTGACCTCATCCCCCATTCCTCACTAATCCACCGCTGTCCAACATTATCAGTGACCTGACCTTGTCCCACATTTCTCACTAATCCACAGGAATCAAACCTTATCAGTGACCTGACCTCATCCCCCATTCCTCACTAATCCACAGCTGTCCAACCTTATCAGTGACCTGACCTGACCTTGTCCCAAATTCCTCACTAATCCACAGCTGTCCAAATTTATCAGTGACCTGACCTTGTCCCACATTTCTCACTAATCCACAGGAATCAAACCTTATCAGTGACCTGACCTCATTCCCCATTCCTGACTAATCCACAGGAATTGAACCTTATCAGTGACCTGACCTTGTCCCACATTCCTCACTAATCCACAGCTGTCCAACCTTATCAGTGACCTGACCTGACCTCGTCCCACATTTCTCACTAATCCACAGCTGTCCAACTTTATCAGTGACCTGACCTTGTCCCACATTCCTCACTAATCCACAACTGTCCAACATTATAACTGACCTGACCTGACCTCGTCCCACATTTCTCACTAATCCACAGCTGTTCATCTTTATCAGTGACCTGACCTGACCTGTCCCACATTTCTCACTAATCCACAGCTGTCATCTTTATCAGTGACCTGACCTTGTCCCACATTTCTCACTAATCCACAGGAATCCAACCTTATCAGTGACCTGACCTTGTCCCCATTTCTCACTAATCCACAGCTGAATCCAACCTTATCAGTGACCTGACCTCATCCCCCATTCCTCACTAATCACACCGAATCCAACATTATCAGTGACCTGACCTTGTCCCACATTTCTCACTAATCCACAGGAATCGAACCTTATCAGTGACCTGACCTCATCCCCCATTCCTCACTAATCCACAGCTGTCCAACATTATCAGTGACCTGACCTTGTCCCACATTTCTCACTAATCCACAGGAATCGAACCTTATCAGTGACCTGACCTCATCCCCCATTTCCTCACTAATCCACAGCTGTCCAACCTTATCAGTGACCTGACCTGACCTTGTCCCAAATTTCTCACTAATCCACAGCTGTCCAAATTTATCAGTGACCTGACCTTGTCCCACATTTCTCACTAATCCACAGCTGTCTTATCAGTGACCTGACCTGACCCCCATTCCTCACTAATCCACAGCTGTCCAACCTTATCAGTGACCTGACCTGACCTCGTCCCAAATTCCTCACTAATCCACAGCTGTCCAACATTATCAGTGACCTGACCTGACTTGTCCCACATTCCTCACTAATCCACAGCTGTCCAACCTTATAACTGACCTGACCTGTCCCACATTTCACTAATCCACAGCTGTCCAACATTATCAGTGACCTTACCTGACCTCAGCTCACATTTCTCACTAATCCACAGGAATCGAACCTTATCAGTGACCTGACCTCATCCCCATTCCTCACTAATCCACAGCTGTCCAACCTTATCAGTGACCTGACCTCGTCCCACATTTCTCACTAATCCACAGCTGTCCAACCTTTATCAGTGACCTGACCTTGTCCCACATTTCTCACTAATCCACAGCTGTCAACCTTATCTGACCTGACCTGACCTGTCCCCATTTCTCACTAATCCACAGCTGTCCAACCTTATCAGTGACCTGACCTGACCTGTCCCACATTTCTCACTAATCCACAGCTGTCCAACTTTATCAGTGACCTGACCTGACCTGTCCCACATTCCTCACTAATCCACAGCTGTCCAACCTTATCAGTGACCTGACCTGACCTGTCCCCATTCCTCACTAATCCACAGCTGTCCAACCTTATCAGTGACCTGACCTGACCTGTCCCACATTTCTCACTAATCCACAGCTGTCCAACCTTATCAGTGACCTGACCTCTTGTCCCCATTCCTCACTAATCCACAGCTGTCCAACATTATCAGTGACCTGACCTTGTCCCACATTTCTCACTAATCCACAGGAATCAAACCTTATCAGTGACCTGACCTCATCCCCCAATTCCTCACTAATCCACAGCTGTCCAACCTTATCAGTGACCTGACCTGACCTCGTCCCAAATTCCTCACTAATCCACAGCTGTCCAACCTTATCAGTGACCTGACCTTGTCCCACATTTCTCACTAATCCACAGCTGTCCAACCTTATCAGTGACCTGACCTGATCTCGTCCCCCATTCCTCACTAATCACAGCTGTCCAACATTATCAGTGACCTGACCTGACCTGTCCCACATTTCTCACTAATCCACAGCTGTCCAACCTTATCAGTGACCTGACCTGACATTTCTCACTAATCCACAGCTGTCCAACCTTATCAGTGACCTGACCTGACCTCTGTCCCAAATTCCTCACTAATCCACAGCTGTCCAACCTTATCAGTGACCTGACCTTGTCCCACATTTCTCACTAATCCACAGGAATCAACCTTATCAGTGACCTGACCTCATCCCCCATTCCTCACTAATCCACAGCTGTCCAACATTATCAGTGACCTGACCTTGTCCCACATTTCTCACTAATCCACAGGAATCAAACCTTATCAGTGACCTGACCTCATCCCCCATTCCTCACTAATCCACAGCTGTCCAACCTTATCAGTGACCTGACCTGACCTTGTCCCAAATTCCTCACTAATCCACAGCTGTCCAAATTTATCAGTGACCTGACCTTGTCCCACATTTCTCACTAATCCACAGCTGTCCAACCTTATCAGTGACCTGACCTCATCCCCCATTCCTCACTAATCCACAGCTGTCCAACCTTATCAGTGACCTGACCTGACCTAGGCCCACGTTCCTCACTAATCCACAGCTGTCCAACCTTATCTGACCTGACCTGACCTCGTCCCACATTTCTCACTAATCCACAGCTGTCCATCTTTATCAGTGACCTGACCTTGTCCCACATTCCTCACTAATCCACCGCTGTCCAACCTTATAACTGACCTGACCTAGGCCCACGTTCCTCACTAATCCACAGCTGTCCAACCTAATCAGTGACCTGACCTGACCTTGTCCCAAATTCCTCACTAATCCACAGCTGTCCAACCTTATAACTGACCTGACCTCGTCCCCCATTCCTCACTAATCCACAGCTGTCCAACCTAATCAGTGACCTGACCTGACCTTGTCCCAAATTCCTCACTAATCCACAGCTGTCCAAATTTATCAGTGACCTGACCTTGTCCCACATTTCTCACTAATCCACAGGAATCGAACCTTATCAGTGACCTGACCTCATCCCCCATTCCTCACTAATCCACCGCTGTCCAACATTATCAGTGACCTGACCTGACCTCTGTCCCACATTCCTCACTAATCCTGACAGCTGTCCATCTTTATCAGTGACCTGACCTTGTCCCCCATTCCTCACTAATCCACAGCTGTCCAACCTTATCAGTGACCTGACCTGACCTCGTCCCACATTTCTCACTAATCCACAGCTGTCCAACCTTATCACTGACCTGACCTGACCCAGTGACCTGACCTCACATTTCACTAATCCACAGATGTCCAACTTTATCAGTGACCTGACCTTGTCCACATTCCTCACTAATCCACAGCTGTCCAAATTTATCAGTGACCTGACCTTGTCCCACATTTCTCACTAATCCACAGGAATCGAACCTTATCAGTGACCTGACCTCATCCCCCATTCCTCACTAATCCACAGCTGTCCAACATTATCAGTGACCTGACCTTGTCCCACATTTCTCACTAATCCACAGGAATCAAACCTTATCAGTGACCTGACCTCATCCCCAATCTCACTAATCCACAGGAATCAACCTTATCAGTGACCTGACCTTGTCCCACATTCCTCACTAATCCACAGCTGTCCAACATTATCAGTGACCTGACCTTGTCCACATTTCTCACTAATCCACAGGAATCAAACCTTATCAGTGACCTGACCTCATCCCCCAATCCTCACTAATCCACAGCTGTCCAACCTTATCAGTGACCTGACCTGACCTCGTCCCAAATTCCTCACTAATCCACAGCTGTCCAAATTTATCAGTGACCTGACCTTGTCCCACATTTCTCACTAATCCACAGGTCCAACCTTATCAGTGACCTGACCTCATCCCCCATTCCTCACTAATCCACAGCTGTCCAATTTCTTATCAGTGACCTGACCTGAGGCCCACGTTCCTCACTAATCCACAGCTGTCCAACCTTATAACTGACCTGACCTGACCTCGTCCCACATTTCTCACTAATCCACAGCTGTCCATCTTTATCAGTGACCTGACCTTGTCCCACATTCCTCACTCCAATCCATCAGTGACCTGACCTGTCCCACATTCCTCACTAACAGCTGTCCAACCTTATAACTGACCTGACCTGACCTCGTCCCACATTTCTCACTAATCCACAGCTGTCCATCTTTATCAGTGACCTGACCTTGTCCCACATTCCTCACTAATCCACAGCTGTCCAACCTTATAACTGACCTGACCTGACCTCGTCCCCCATTCCTCACTAATCCACAGCTGTCCAACCTTATCAGTGACCTGACCTGACCTTGTCCCAAATTCCTCACTAATCCACAGCTGTCCAACCTTATCAGTGACCTGATTTATCACAGTGACCAGACCTTGACCTTGTCCCACATTTCTCACTAATCCACAGCTGTCCAACATTATCAGTGACCTGACCTCATTCCCCATTCCTCACTAATCCACAGCTGTCCAACCTTATCAGTGACCTGACCTGACCTCGTCCCCATTCCTCACTAATCCACAGCTGTCCAACATTATCAG
>NW_025746403.1:0-17500 GCF_021184085.1 Oncorhynchus gorbuscha
GTTATAGCCAGCTAGCTAACATAGCATCCCTCTGTTATAGCCAGTTAGCTAACATAGCATCCTATGTTATAGCTGGCTAGCTAACATAGCATCCTCCTGTTATAGCCAGCTAGCTAACATAGCATCCCTCTGTTATAGCCAGCTAGCCAACATAGCATCCCTCTGTTATAGCCAGCGAGCTAACATGGCACCCCTCTGTTGCCAGCTGGCCACCATAGCATCCTATGTTATAGCCAGCCCCAGCTGTATAGCATCCTCTGTTATAGCCAGTTCCATAGCTCTGTTATAGCCAGCTAGCTAACATAGCATCCCTCTGTATAGCCAGCTAGCTAACATAGCGCTAACATGGCATCCCTCTGTTATAGCCAGCTAACATAGCATCCTATGTTATAATAGCTAGCTAACATAGCATCCCTCTGTTATAGCCATAGCCATCCCTCTGCGCCAGCTAACATAGCACCCCTCTGTTATAGCCAGCTAGCTAACATAGCATCCCTATGTTATAGCCAGCGAGCTAACATAGCACCCCTCTGTTAACATAACATAGCCCTATGTTATAGCCAGCTGCCACTCCTATGTTATAGCCAGCTAACATAGCATCCCTATGTTATGGCCAGATGGCTAACATAGCATCCCTCTGTTTATAGCCAGCTAGCCAACATAGCATCCCTCTGTTTATAGCCAGCTGGCTAACATAGCATCCCTCTGTTATAGCCAGTTAGCTAACATAGCATCCCTCTGTTATAGCCAGTTAGCTAACATAGCATCCCTATGTTATAGCCAGCTAGCTAACATAGCATCCTATGTTATAGCCAGCTGGCTAACATAGCATCCCCTCTGTTATAGCCAGCTAGCTAACATAGCAACCCTCTGTTATAGCCAGCTAGCTAACATAGCATCCCTCTCTTATAGCCAGCTAGCTAACATAGCATCTATGTTTGAGCAGTGGTGTTTCAGTAAAGGCTAAACTATCTAGCTAAATAAGTGAAAATGGAATTTTTTTGTTAAAAACGGTTGTCCTTCTCTCTCATTGAGTCAACTACTCACCAGCTTTTATACACTGCCGTGCTAGCTAGCTATAGTTTATGCTGTCAGTACTAGATTTATTCTCTGATCCTTTGATCGGGGTGGACAACATGTCAGTTCATGCTGCAAGAGCTATGATAGGTTAGAGGACATCCTCCGGAAGTTGTCATAATTAATGTGGAAGTCTGTGAAGGGAGTGAAGAACCATGAGCCTCTAGGTTTGTATTGAGTCCAATGTACCCAGAGGAGGATGGTAGCAAGCTGTCCTCTGGCTACACTCATTGCTGCTGAGGCTAAATAGTGTGTTTTAATCAGGTATTTGGTGACGTGATTATATTTAGTATAGTTTTAAAAAAAATGAAATTCACTGGGTAGGATGGTACCTCCCTTCCTCCTCTGAGCCTCCACTGGCAAGAACTCTGTTTCGGCTTGGGAGCATACGGATAACTTTAGGAGGGGTGTGTGGTGTGTGTGTGTGTGTGTGTGTGTGTGTGTGTGTGTGTGTGTGTGTGTGTGTGTGTGTGTGTGTGTGTGTGTGTGTGTGTGTGTGTGTGTGTGTGTGTGTGTGTGTGTGTGTGTGTGTGTGTGTGTGAAGGAGGGAGAGTTGATGCTCTGAGCACTTTCTTTTTGTCAAGGTTGTAGAGGAGAGTGGAGGTGCTTTCCAGTCTAAGTCAGACAGCCACTCTAGAAGGCCTCCTCCCCTTCCCTTTGATTACACCTGATTCATTTATTTACAACTGAGGAGAAGGTATTTTTGTTGTAGATAAAACTTCTCCTTTAATAGGTAGCTGGCTGTGCTTAGTCACCAGAGATCAAACACTTTATAGCACTCTCTCTTTCCCTTTCCCTCCCACTCTCCCTCTCGCTCTCCCTCTTTCTCCCTCTCCTCTTTCTCTCCCTCTCTCTCTCTCTCTCTCTCTCTCTCCCTCTCTCTCTCTCTCTCTCTCTCTCTCTCTCTCTCTCTCTCTCTCTCTCTCTCTCTCTCCTCTCCCCCTCCCTCTCCTCTCCCTCTCCCTTTCCCCTCCCTCTCTCTCTCTCTCTCTCCCCCTCCACTCTCTCTCCCTTTTCCCTCCCCCCTCCCTCTCTCTCTCCCTATCCTTTCCCTCCCCTCTCTCTCTCTCTCCCTTTCCCTCTTCCCCTCTCTCTCTCTCTCTCTCTCTCTCTCTCTCTCTCTCTCTCTCTCTCTCTCTCTCTCTCTCTCCTCCTCTCTCGCTAGACTTCTCTCTCTCTCTCGCTGAACTCCTCTCTCTCTCTCTCTCTCTCCCCCTCTCCCTCTCCCTTCTCTCTCTCCCTCTCCTCTCCCTCTCTCTCTCTCTGCACCTTTCAACTCCCGGTCATTTAAGGTTACCTTGGTGGCCCCTCCAGTTAGAGTGGCTGTAATGTTTAATTAATTAAATTGTGGGTGACATCACCAAGTGTGTGTGTGTGATAATTATCTTGAGTGGCACGTATTAGTGTGTGTGTGTGATCATGAGTGTGTCTGCGTGGATGTTTGGCCATATACAGCCCAGGGTACTGTAGAGGTTACAGACTGGTTTATACGGCCTTGGGGTACTGTACAGGTTACAGACTGGTTATCTACAGCCTCGGGATACTGTACAGGTTACAGACTGGTTTATACAGCCTTCAGGGTACTGTACAGTTACAGACTGGTTTATACGGCCTTGAGGGTACTGTACAGGTTACAGACTGGTTATCTACAGCCTTGGCGAACGGTAGGGTACAGCTGGTTTATATGGCCTTGAGGGTACTGTACAGGTTACAGACTGGTTTATACACAGCCTTGAGGTACTGTACAGGTTACAGACTGGTTTATACAGCCCTTGAGGTGCTGTACAGGTTACAGGCTGGTTATCTATAGCATTAGTACTTTACAGGTTACAGACTGGTTTATATGGCACTTGGGGTACTGTACAGGTTACATACTGGTTGTATCTATAGCAGGGTACTGTACAGGTTACAGACTGGTTATCTATAGCCTTGGGTACTGTACAGGTTACAGACTGGTTTATATAGCCTTGGGGTACTGTACAGGTTGCAGACTGGTTTATACAGCCTTGGGGTACTGTACAGGTTACAGACTGGTTTATACAGCCTTGGGGTACTGTACAGGTTACAGACTGGTTATCTACAGCCTTGAGGTACTGTACATGTTACAGACTGGTTTTATACAGCCTTGAGGGGTACTGTACAAGGTTACATACTAGTTTATACGGCCTTGGGGTAAGGGAAAAAAGAGAGCTGTCTCTGGAAGAAGAAGGTTGAAGTTCACCGTATTGTACATCGAGAGAGTGTGTGTGAATGTGTGTGTGTGTGTGTGTGTGTGTGTGTGTGTGTGTGTGTGTGTGTGTGTGTGTGTGTGTGTGTGTGTGTGTGTGTGTGTGTGTGTGTGTGTGTGTTTGTGTGCGTGCGTGTGCGTGTGTGTGTGTGTGTCTGTGTGTGTGTGTCTGTGTGTGTGTGTCACTCACAGTAAATCTCTGCATCTTAAATAGGGACACATACACAGACAAAGTGTGCCCCATAACATTCCCCTGCGTGTTTCTGAGGTGCTGTACATTAGTCAGCTGCATAGTGGAACGGGACACAATCAATGTCAAGTATGTAGAGAACATAAGGTACATTTATTATCGACATAAATTCTTTTTTTACAGTTGATCTAAAATATTAAAACCTGTCAATCTTTATTTTATTAATTTTATTAATTTAATTTGTATTTATAGCTAGTTGTTCTGGGAGCAGTTTGGTATAGACACCACTATTTCATTCACTAATGAGTGTGTTTCTCTCTCTCTCTCTCTCTCTCTCTCTCTCTCTCTCTCTCTCTCTCTCTCTCTCTCTCTCTCTCTCTCTCTCTCTCTCTCTGCCTCTCTCTCTCTCTCTCTCTCTCTCTCTCTCTCTCTCTCTCTCTCTCTCTCTCTCTCTCTCTCTCTCTCTCTCTCTCTCTCTCTCTCTCGCTGTCTCTCTCTCTCTCTCTCTCTCTCTCTCTCTCTCTCTCTCTCTCTCTCTCTCTCTCTCTCTCTCTCTCTCTCTCCTATGTTGTTGCTGTCTTCTTTGATGCTGTCCTTTGATGCTGTCCTTCTGTGATGCTGTCTGTCTCACACCAGGTAAGACCCGTCTATTATGATTGTTGTCTGAACAGACCTTCATGCAGTACTTCCACCTGTGTGCCTGGGAATTCTTATCCCAGTGTGTTTTTGGTGTGTGAATCCTGTACTGCAGTACTACCACGTTAACTGTATATACAGTACCAGTCAAAAGGTTGGACACACCGACTCATTCAAGGGTTTTTCTTTATTTTACTATTTTCTACATTGTAGAATAATAGTGAAAACGTCAACACTATGAAATAACACATATGGAATCATGTAGTAACCAAAAAAAGGGTACAAAAATATATAGATTAGATTTTAGATTCTTCAACGTAGCCACCCTTTGCCTTGATGACAGCTTTGCATACTCTTGGGATTCTCTCAGCCAACTTCATGAGGACAGACTTGATGGAGTTCCCACATATGCTGAGCATTTGTTTGCTGCTTTTCATTCACTCTGTGGTCAACTCATCTCAAACCATCTCAGTTGGGTTGAGGTCGGGTGATTGTGGAGGCCAGGTCATCTGATGCTGCATTCCATCACTCTCCTTCTTGGTAAAATAGCCCTTACACAGCCTGGACGTGTGTTGGGTCATCGTGCTGTTTTTTATACAGGTAACGAGTTCACACAGGTGCAGTTAATACAGGTAATGAGTGGAGAACAGGAGGGATTCTTAAAGAATAACTAACAGGTCTGTGAGAGCGGAATTCTTACTGGTTGGTAGGTGATCAAATACTTATGTCATGCAATAAAATGCTAATGAATTACTTAAAAATCATACAATGTGATTTTCTGGTTTTTGTTTTAGATTCCGTCTCTCACTGTTGAAGTGAACCTATGATAAATTACAGACCTCTACATGCTTTGTAAGTAGGAAAACCTGCAAAATCGACAGTGTATCAAATACTTGTTCTCCACACTGTATATCTGTGGAATATAGACCGATACAAATATATCTGTGAAAGGTTAAGGTAAACCGATGTATCGTTCGGGCTCTATAATTCCACCTGTAAAGGTTATGCACAGGCTGTGAACAGAACTGCAGTATTTACTCTACATGCTTTTGTTAGTGGATTCGTGACGGTATCTAAAGATGATTCATCGTTGCATTAGAACATCTCAAGCGATGCTTTCAGGTTACATAAACACCCAACAGGCTCCTATATCTTCCACCTGAGTAGTGCCAGTCGGCAGCCAATCAGGCGTGAGAATGCCTCACGGTCACTGCATCCCATTCAAACCCTAACGATGACAGTCTGAACACGCCCCCCTCCCACCCTCTACTGTGGATTGGCTACAAACTTTATATTCTGAATTCCAAATGGACACCTTGATGTCTCCAGGACCAGGTTTGAGAAACACTGTAACCGAGCCATTCCCACATGTCCGAGATGATTGGAGAGGTGGATAGGTGGAAGCGGATAGGGTCACATTTCCATTACCACCTTAGCCAATCAGAAGGCACAAGGGGTCAGGTGGAATTCCCCTTTCTGCCCTTGACAGATGAGGTGCCAAGGAAGGTGCTGATCAGTGGAGTTTCACTTTAAACCCGAGGAGGACAGTCTGAACCCGGGGAGGACAGTCTGAACCCGAGGAGGACAGTCTGAACCCGGGGAGGACAGTCTGAACCCGGGGAGGACAGTCTGAACCTGAGGAGGACAGTCTGAACCTGAGGAGGACAGTCTGAACCCGGGGAGGACAGTCTGAACCGGAGGAGGACAGTCTGAACCTGAGGAGGACAGTCTGAACCCGAGGAGGACAGTCTGAACCGGAGGAGGACAGTCTGAACCTGAGGAGGACAGTCTGAACCTGAGGAGGACAGTCTGAACCGGAGGAGGACAGTCTGAACCTGAGGAGGACAGTCTGAACCTGAGGAGGACAGTCTGAACCCGAGGAGGACAGTCTGAACCGGAGGAGGACAGTCTGAACCGGAGGAGGACAGTCTGAACCGGAGGAGGACAGTCTGAACCTGAGGAGGACAGTCTGAACCCGAGGAGGACAGTCTGAACCCGAGGAGGACAGTCTGAACTCTGCTGCTCGTTCTAATTCTCTAGGGTCCATTTGGAATTCAGTGATGCATCAGTACCCTTCACTCTGCTGCTCGTTCTAATTCTCTAGGGTCCATTTGGAATTCGGTGATTCATCAGTACCCTTCCTCCCTGCCCTTCACAAAGAGGGTCCAGGGAGGGTCCTGCTGCTCTGGCCTGTGTCTGGAAATGATTTGTGGGAAGTCTCCCCCTGCTAGTCCAGTTAATGAGATTATTCTGGATTTAGAGAATAGGAGAGGGGGGGGGAGCATGTAAGGTGGAGGGGGTGGAAGAGGTAGGGGAGCAGAAGGAGGGAGGAGGGAGGGAGGAGGAGAGCAGAAGGAGGAGGGAGAGAGGGGAAGAGGCAGGAGAGCAGAAGGAGGATGGAGGAGTGTCCCTCTCTTTCTGCTCTTACCCCTGGCTGTGGAGATGTGTATTGCAGGTTTAATGGGCAGGATGTGCAGAGACCGAGAGGAAAGGAAAAGTGTGTAGGAATATTGGGAGAGAGAGACAGCACCAGGAATCCTAGAATATGTACCTCAGCAGCTTCTATGGAAAAGGAGATGGCAGAGACACGCCTCCTTCTCAAAACCCATTGGAAGAAGATCAGAGGGAAGGGACCTCTGGCTTTCTCATCCAATGGGTTTTGAAGGGAAGAGGAGAGGGGGACGTGAGCAGTATGCAATTGAGTTTCAATGTTACTCGTGAGCTCAGCCCAGTCCCTGAGGTAGTACTTTACACTGGCTAGCTAAAGATGCTAACGTTACTGCAGTTTACTCTGGCTCGCTAAAGTTAGCTAACGTTACTGCAGTTTACTCTGGCTCGCTAAAGTTAGCTAACGTTACTGCGGTTTACTCTGGCTAGCTAAAGTTAGCTAACGTTACTGCAGTTTACTCTGGCTAGCTAAAGTTAGCTAACGTTACTGCAGTTCACTCTGGCTAGCTAAAGATGCTACAGTTACTGCAGTTCACTCTGACTAGCTAAAGTTAGCTAACGTTACTGCAGTTCACTCTGGCTAGCTAAAGTTGCTGCAGTTTACTCTGGCTAGCTAAAGTTGCTGCAGTTCACTCTGGCTGTAATAAGACATATCCATGCTGCTGTTTAACCCTTAGGCTACTCAACCACTCACAACCACGCATTTTTAGGAGTTTTGAGATGTGGCTGGAGCATATCGACCAAAATGGCACCCTATTCCATTCATAGTGCACTACTTTTGACCACGGTCCATATGGCTCTGGTTAGAAGTAGTGCACTATGTACGTAATAGGGTGCCATTTTGGATGTACTCTGTAGGTCATCGACCCACTCTGCATGTGGAAGCATCACAACGTCCGTCGTCAATCTATTTCCTGGTTTTGGTCAGCAGCAGCGTTGTGTCAGATTGATTACCTAGAAGATCCTGGGTCGTCTGTGTGTGTGTGTGTGTGTGTGTGTGTGTGTGTGTGTGTGTGTGTGTGTGTGTGTGTGTGTGTGTGTGTGTGTGTGTGTGTGTGTGTGTGTGTGTGTGTGTGTGTGTGTGTGTGTGTGTACGTGCGTGTGTGTGTGTGTGTGTGTGTGTGTACGTGCGTGTGTGTGTGCGTGTACGTGTGTGTGTGTGCATGTGTGTGCGTGTACGTGCGGGTGTGTACACGTGTACGTGTGGGTGTGTACGCGTGTGTACGTGTGCGTGTACGTGTTTGTGTGCGTGTGCATGTACGTGGGTACGTGTGCGTGTACGTGTGTGTGTGTACGTGTGTGTGTGTGTGCGTGTACGTGTGTACGTGTGTACGTGTACGTGTACGTGTACGTGTGTGTGTGTATGTGCATGTGTGTGTGTGCGTGTACGTAGTACGTGTATGTGTGTGTCGTCCAGGACGATATGCCTGAGTCAGAGAACCAGGGAGGAGGGAGACAGGGAGCGTCCCGTAAGCCAGGCGATAGGATTGATTACTGGGGAGGAGAAGGAAGGCAAGGGGGTAGTCTGGAGAGGGAAGACCGTGATATATGGACTGTCTGCTATTACCTGATCACTTTGTTAGGGGCAATTAATTTAATGAAGTCCTAGGAGCCGCACGGTCCTGAGATTATAAGTGGAGAAATGTGACTCTAGAAAGGCTTGAACAGCTGTTGCCAAGGTATTCGTCATCCTATTGTTGCAGGCATCCGCCAGGCTGATGTTTACATTGCAGATTTGGAAATGGTGCTGTCTGTCTGTCTGTCTGTCTGTCTGTCTGTCTGTCTGTCTGTCTGTCTGTCTGTCTGTCTGTCTGTCTGTCTGTCTGTCTGTCTGTCTGTCTGTCTGTCTGTCTGTCTGTCTGTCTCTTTGTCTCCCTCTCTCTCTTTCCTCCCTCTCTCATCTCTCTCTCTCTCTTTTCTCTCTCTCTCTCTCTCCCTCTCTCTCCTCTCTCTCCCTCCTCTCTCTCTTTTATCTCTCTCTTCCCCCCCTCCTCTCTCTCTCTCCCCTCTCTCTCCCCCTCCTCTCTCTCTTTTCTCTCTCTCTTTCCCCCCTCCTCTCTCTCTCTCCTCTCTCTCTCTCCCCCCCTCCTCTCTCTCTCTCTCTCTCTCTCTCTCTCTCTCTCTCTCTCTCTCTCTCTCTCTCTCTCTCTCTCTCTCTCTCCCTCTCTCCCCCTCTCCCCTCTCTCTCCCCTCTCTCTCCCCCTCCCTCTCTCTCTCTCCTCTCTCTCTCTCTCTCTCTCTCTTTTCTCTCTCTCTCTCCTCTCTCTCTCTCCCTCTCTCTCCCCCATCTCCTTCTCTACTCTCTACTCTTCATAGTAATATAATATAATATAATATAATATACCATCCATCAATTCTAGAACATGTCCATGTTCCCTTTCCTCTGCTTGGTCAAAGTATCTATTTAACTAAGGTTTTACCATTTTGCAGGCAATAAGTCCTCTTTCTTTTCAAATACATTTTTTTTTTCATCCTGACGTGAAATATGTTGACGCTGATAAATCGGTGTATTTATGTGGTGACACATACAGGACACGTACCGATACTGCCAAGAGAACAGATGAGATGATATCTCACCACCAGGTACCGATACTGCCAAGAGAACAGATGAGATGACATCTCACCAGCAGGTGCTTGGCACTCACATATTTTCTGCATAGCTCGACATGAAACCTGTTCTCGTTAGCAGATGCAGAGTCAATATATTATTTTCCCTATTTCTGTCAAATTTTGTGCAGAAATGTGAATTTGTTAACATCCCTGTTAGTGAGCATTTCTCCCCTTGCCAAGATAATCCATCCACCTGACAGGTGTGACAGGTGTGACATAGAATCTGATTAAACAGTATGATCATGACACAGGTGCACCTTGTGCTGGGGGACAATAAAAGCCATTTTAAAATGTTCAGTTTTGTCACACAACACAATGCCACAGATGTCTCAAGATGATAATGAGCGTTTTGCATGCTGACGCTAGGAAAGCTGTTGGCCAGAGAATTGAATGTTAATTTCTGTACCATAAGTTTTATTAGCCATCAGACAGGAAACAGAAAGGTGTGTTTGTTTTATTAGCCATCAGACAGGAAACAGAAAGGTGTGTTTGTTTTATTAGCCATCAGACAGGAAACAGAAAGGTGTGTTTGTTTTATTAGCCATCAGACAGGAAACAGAAAGGCCGCATCAGACCACGTAACCACATCAGACCACATCAGACCACATCAGACCACATCAGACCACATCAGTCCACATGGAACCACATCAGACCACATCAGACCACATCAGACCACATCAGACCACATCAGACCACATGGAACCACATCATAATAATAATAATAATATATGCCATTTAGCAGACGCTTTTATCCAAAGCGACTTACAGTCATGTGTGCATACATTCTACGTATGGGTGGTCCCGGGGATCGAACCCACTACCCTGGCGTTACAAGCGCCATGCTCTACCAACTGAGCTACACAGGACCACACCACATCAGACCACATCAGACCACATCAGACCACATCAGTCCACATGGAACCACATCAGACCACATCAGACCACATCAGACCACATCAGACCACATCAGCCCACATGGAACCACATCAGTCCACATGGAACCACATCAGACCACATCAGACCACATCAGACCACATGTAACCACATCAGACCACATCAGACCACATCAGACCACATGGAACCACATCAGTCCACATGTAACCACATCAGACCACATCAGACCACATCAGACCACATCAGACCACATGTAACCACATCAGACCACATCAGACCACATCAGACCACATCAGACCACATGTAACCACATCAGACCACATCAGATCACATCAGACCACATCAGACCACATCAGACCACATCAGCCCACATAGAACCACATCAGACCACATCAGACCACATCAGACCACATCAGACCACATCAGACCACATCAGACCACATCAGACCACATCAGACCACATCAGTCCACATGTAACCACATCAGACCACATGGAACCACATCAGACCACATGGAACCACATCAGACCACATCAGACCACATCAGACCACATGTAACCACATCAGACCACATCAGACCACATCAGACCACATCAGTCCACATGGAACCACATCAGACCACATGGAACCACATCAGCCCACATGGAACCACATCAGACCACATGGAACCACATCAGACCACATCAGACCACATGTAACCACATCAGACCACATCAGACCACATCAGACCACATGGAACCACATCAGACCACATGGAACCACATCAGACCACATGGAACCACATCAGACCACATCAGACCACATGGAACCACATCAGTCCACATGTAACCACATCAGACCACATCAGACCACATCAGACCACATCAGTCCACATGGAACCACATCAGTCCACATGGAACCACATCAGTCCACATGGAACCACATCAGTCCACATGGAACCACATCAGACCACATCAGACCACATCAGACCACATCAGACCACATGGAACCACATCAGACCACATCAGTCCACATGGAACCACATCAGACCACATGGAACCACATCAGACCACATGGAACCACATCAGACCACATGGAACCACATCAGACCACATCAGACCACATCAGACCACATCAGACCACATCAGTCCACATGGAACCACATCAGACCACATGGAACCACATCAGACCACATGGAACCACATCAGTCCACATGGAACCACATCAGACCACATCAGACCACATCAGACCACATGGAACCACATCAGTCCACATGGAACCACATCAGTCCACATCAGTCCACGTGGAACCGCATCAGTCCACATGGAACCACATCAGACCACATGGAACCACATCAGTCCACATGGAACCACATCAGACCACATCAGACCACATCAGACCACATGGAACCACATCAGTCCACATGGAACCACATCAGTCCACATCAGTCCACGTGGAACCGCATCAGTCCACATGGAACCACATCAGACCACATGGAACCACATCAGACCACATGGAACCACATCAGACCACATGGAACCACATCAGACCACATGGAACCACATCAGACCACATCAGACCACATCAGTCCACATGGAACCACATCAGACCACATGGAACCACATCTGACCACATCAGACCACATCAGACCACATGGAACCACATCAGACCACATCAGACCACATCAGACCACATCAGTCCACATGTAACCACATCAGACCACATGGAACCACATCAGACCACATGGAACCACATCAGACCACATCAGACCACATCAGACCACATGTAACCACATCAGACCACATCAGACCACATCAGACCACATCAGTCCACATGGAACCACATCAGACCACATGGAACCACATCAGCCCACATGGAACCACATCAGACCACATGGAACCACATCAGACCACATCAGACCACATGTAACCACATCAGACCACATCAGACCACATCAGACCACATGGAACCACATCAGACCACATGGAACCACATCAGACCACATGGAACCACATCAGACCACATCAGACCACATGGAACCACATCAGTCCACATGTAACCACATCAGACCACATCAGACCACATCAGACCACATCAGTCCACATGGAACCACATCAGTCCACATGGAACCACATCAGTCCACATGGAACCACATCAGACCACATCAGACCACATCAGACCACATCAGACCACATGGAACCACATCAGACCACATCAGACCACATCAGACCACATCAGACCACATCAGTCCACATGGAACCACATCAGACCACATGGAACCACATCAGACCACATGGAACCACATCAGACCACATGGAACCACATCAGACCACATCAGACCACATCAGTCCACATGGAACCACATCAGACCACATGGAACCACATCTGACCACATCAGACCACATCAGACCACATGGAACCACATCAGACCACATCAGACCACATGGAACCACATCAGACCACATCAGACCACATGGAACCACATCAGACCACATGGAACCACATCAGACCACATCTGGCTTCTTCATATTATTACTATTGATGTGAACTTCATTATACTGGATTTACTGAAATGCTGTACCACTATACTGCTGTGGCAATATCTACAAATTGTATTTCATGCCAATAACGCAATCTGAATTTGAGAAAATAATATAGAGGCAGAGATAGAGAGAGACATAGAGATAGAGAGAGAGACATAGAGATAGAGAGAGACATAGAGATAGAGAGAGACAGAGAGAGAGAGAGAGAGACATAGAGATAGAGAGAGACAGAGAGAGAGAGAGAGAGAGAGAGAGAGAGAGAGAGAGAGAGAGAGAGAGAGAGAGAGAGAGAGAGAAAAAGTGAATGAGAGAGAGAGAGAGAGAGAGAGAGAATGATAAACAGAGGAAGAAACAGAGAGAGAGAGCGAGAGAGAATGATAAACAGAGAAACAGAGAGAGAGACTGTGATAGAGAGGTAGAGACAGAGAGAGAGAGATTGACATACTGTAGCAGTGAGATGCAGAGTAGCCCCCCAAGTCTCCCAATAGAAAAGGTCCTTATGCTAATTGCCTGTCAGACTATGAGGCTGTGGGACGGCCCTCAGCCCAGCGCAGGAGGGAGGCCCACTAATGAACCCAACAGATCTGGACTTTGTGGTCCTTGAGAACTCTATATATACATGGGTCCCAAAATAACACCCTATTCCCTCTGTAGTGCACTACTTTTTTTTTGTGTTTGAAGTAGTAGGGTAAAAGTGTGCCATTTGGCATGCAGCCCAGATACCCAGCCGTATTACACTACTAGAACCAAACAACTCCTCTCACTCAACATATTATTGTCTTGGCCTGGTGAGAAGAGGTAATATTTAGACTGTCGATGAGGGACTCGTTGAGTGGATGGAATTCAACAGCCCTCTCACTAAAACCACTGTGAGTTTCGTGCAGGGAGTATTATAAACTCAAAAACATCCAGATCCTTTTGACTCGTAACGTTACAGTGGCAAGGAAAACTTTGGTGTTTGGAAATACCTGGATTTCTGCATAAATTAGGTCATCAAATTTGATCCGGCCCTTTCCAGCTTTATGCAAGTCAACCATTTTTAATCTTAGGTCTTTCTGAGATCTATTGTGTTCGAGGGATGGTTCACATCAGGCAATAGCAAACTCACATTTTGTGAGTGTTTTTTATAGAGTAAGGCAGCCCTAACCAACATCTCCAATCTGGTCTCATTGATTGGACTCCAGGTTAGCTGACTCCTGACTCCAGGTTAGCTGACTCCTGACTCCAGGTTAGCTGACTCCTGACTCCAGGTTAGCTGACTCCTGACTCCAGGTTTGCTGACTCCTGACTCCAGGTTAGCTGACTCCTGACTCCAGGTTAGCTGACTCCTGACTCCAGGTTAGCTGACTCCTGACTCCAGGTTAGCTGACTCCTGACTCCAGGTTCCTGACTCCAGGTTAGCTGACTCCTGACTCCAGGTTAGCTGACTCCTGACTCCAGGTTAGCTGACTCCTGACTCCAGGTTAGCTGACTCCTGACTCCAGGTTAGCTGACTCCTGACTCCAGGTTAGCTGACTCCTGACTCCAGGTTAACTGACTCCTGATTCCAGGTTAGCTGACTCCTGACTCCAGGTTAGCTGACTCCTGACTCCAGGTTAGCTGACTCCTGACTCCAGGTTAGCTGACTCCTGACTCCAGGTTAACTGACTCCTGACTCCAGGTTAGCTGACTCCTGACTCCAGGTTAGCTGACTCCTGACTCCAGGTTAGCTGACTCCTGACTCCAGGTTAGCTGACTCCTGACTCCAGGTTAGCTGACTCCTGACTCCAGGTTAGCTGACTCCAGGTTAGCTGACTCCTGACTCCAGGTTAGCTGACTCCTGACTCTAATGATCTTTTGGAGAGGTCATTAGCCTTGGGGGGTTCACGTACTTTTTCCAACCTACACTGTGGATGTTTAAATGATGTGTTCCATATAGACATGAAAAATACAATAATGTGTGTGTTATTAGTTTAAGCAGACTGTGTTTGTCTATTGTTGTGACCTAGATAAAGATCAGATCAAATTTGATGACCAATTTATGCAGAAATCCAGGTATTTCCAAAGGGTTCACACACTTTTCCTTGCCACTGTAGATCATCTGATATTACAGTATTTGAAAGAATAAACTCACTCCTTTTTGCTGACGTTGTCAAGCCTCACGTCAAGTCTGACGCTACAGCAATGCACCATGGGACTGAGGAGGCTTTGGGGAGGCTCTGGTGGTGTGGAAGCCCTGTCACAGGTCAGTCAAGGGGACCTGAAGACAGGCTACTTGCCCAGAGTTTGTGGAGACGAGCTGTGTCAGTGGCAACGAGCTGGGGCCTGAGGGTAGTTTGACAGTGTGGAGACGAGGACAGCCAGTCATTGCTGGTAGTTTGACAGCAGTCAGGCTATATGTCCAGCTGATGGTTACTTCCTGTACCAGAGGTCAGGAGGGCCAAGAGGTCCAGAGACATCAGCCACAGACAGACAGGGGTCAGCTCACTAGGACTACTTAGCTTTCTAGTCCACACGTCTATTCTATTCTAGTCCTCTGCACGTTTAGCATCAATAGGAGGGGCATGTTGCTGCTCGTTCCGTGAACTTCCAGGATGGTCTTTGGTTCCGTGACCTTCCAGGATGGTCTTTGGTTCCGTGACCTTCCAGGATGGTCTTTGGTTCCGTGACCTTCCAGGATGGTCTTTGGTTCCGTGACCTTCCAGGATGGTCTTTGGTTCCGTGACCTTCCAGGATGGTCTTTGGTTCCGTGACCTTCCAGGATGGTCTTTGGTTCCGTGACCTTCCAGGATGGTCTTTGGTTCAGTGACCTTCCAGGATGGTCTTTGGTTCCGTGACCTTCCAGGATGGTCTTTGGTTCCGTGACCTTCCAGGATGGTCTTTGGTTCAGGGATTTCAATGAAACTGCGACATCACAGCTTTGTTTCTTTGACATGTCTCTGCCTCTGTGATTTGGGGCCAAAATCGGTGTCACTTTGTTGTGTCTTTTCTCAAATGTGGGTCCCTGATCAAAAGTAACACAGCCTTGGGGGAATAGAGTGCCATTTGGGGACACTTCCCTGGGGGAATAGGGGGCCATTTGGAGACACAACCTTGGAGGAATAGGGGGCCATTTGGAGACACAGCCTTGGGGGCCATTTGGGGACACAGCCTTGGGGGAATAGGGGGTCATTTGGGGACACAGCCTTGGGGGAATAGGGGGCCATTTGGAGACACGGCCTTGGGGGCCATTTGGAGACACAACCTTGGGGGGGTAGAGTGCCATTTGGGGACACAGCCTTGGGGGAATAGGGGGCCATTTGGAGACACAGCCTTGGGGGAATAGGGGGCCATTTGGAGACACAGCCTTGGGGGAATAGGGGGCCATTTGGAGACACAGCCTTGGGGGAATAGGGGGGCATTTGGGGACACAGCCTTGGGGGAATAGGGGGCCATTTGGAGACACAGCCTTGGTCTACTGCTCATGTTTCATTCAGTGTATCGTCTGTCCACCACCTGTATCCTTCCCAGACTGATTGTCGGTGCCACAAATAACCCAAACTGAATCAGACCCATAAGCCGTTTCCTTGCTCCTGTGATGGAAATTACTAGATAGATTCACAGCTCCCTCAATCTAAATTCTGCTCGTTTTTTTATTTTTTTTGGTTGCACAGAGGCCTAAGATTGAGAGTCTCAAGAGTGAATTTTGTTTTGTAGCCTTAGGCGAGATTAAATGTTAGTTCACGACTCACTCAGTCTAAATCCAGGTGATTTTATTCACACAGGCATTGCCCTCTATTTAGATGTGTTTGGTGTTTGAGTGCCTCTTGGTAGGAATACGAAGGATCATTCTTAATGTCCATGGAGCAAATATCCCAGGGGGGGCTGAGAGAGTGTTGCATTTAATGTCTGGAGGGTTTCTAGCTCTATTCAATGTTTAGAAGGCTTCTAGCTCTATTCAATGTTTAGAGGGCTTCTAGCTCTATTCATCAATGTTTAGAGGGCTTCTAGCTCTATTCATCAATGTCTAGAGGGCTTCTAGCTCTATTCAATGTTTAGAGGGCTTCTAGCTCTATTCAATGTTTAGAGGGCTTCTAGCTCTATTCAATGTCTAGAGGGCTTCTAGCTCTATTCAATGTTTAGAGGGCTTCTAGCTCTATTCAATGTTTAGAGGGCTTCTAGCTCTATCCAATGTTTAGAGGGCTTCTAGCTCTATTCAATGTTTAGAGGGCTTCTAGCTCTATCCAATGTCTAGAGGGCTTCTAGCTCTGTTCAATGTTTAGAGGGCTTCTAGCTCTATTCAATGTTTAGAGGGCTTCTAGCTCTATCCAATGTCTAGAGGGCTTCTAGCTCTATTCAATGTCTAGAGGGCTTCTAACTCTATTCAATGTCTAGAGGGCTTCTAGCTCTATTCAATGTTTAGAGGGCTTCTAACTCTATTCAATGTCTAACAGTAGTGCAAAGTGTGACTGAGCTTCAGCCGGTGGGTTTGAAGAGATACCTGGAGAGATTTGACAAAGCCTGCCTTGGTATAACAGCAGGGTAACGTGTTACGTTTTGGTCCTGAGAAGTGAACATCTCAAGAGTTGTTCTCTGTATGATTCAGAGGTGCTCCCTGTTGGCGTAAACAAACACTGCTGTAGTTACCGTGGCGATAACACCAGCTCCCCCACAGCATTGTAATGGGCCCCGGGGCCCCCTGCTAAGAGGCTGGAGGGTATTTCCCTTGACTGAGCTTCAGCCAATGAGCTTGAAGAGATTAGACAAGACAAGCCTTCCTTCTTCCTTCACACACACACACACTCTAAACACACACACACTCTAAACACACACACACTCTAAACACACACACACACACACACACACACACACACACACACACACACACACACACACACACACACACACACACACACACACACACACACACACACACACA
>NW_025746403.1:22500-47500 GCF_021184085.1 Oncorhynchus gorbuscha
CCCTGTCCTCAACCACACTGTCGTCCATCCCTGTCCTCAACCACACTGTCATCCAACTAGTCCATCCCTGTCCTCAACCACACTGTTGTCCAACTAGTCCATCCCTGTCCTCAACCACACTGTCGTCCAACTAGTCCATCCCTGTCCTCAACCACACTGTCGTCCAACTAGTCCATCCCTGTCCTCAACCACACTGTCGCCCAACTAGTCCATCCCTGTCCTCAACCACACTGTCGTCCAACTAGTCCATCCCTGTCCTCAACCACACTGTTGTCCAACTAGTCCATCCCCGTCCTCAACCACACTGTCGTCCAACTAGTCCATCCCTGTCCTCAACCACACTGTCGTCCAACTAGTCCATCCCCGTCCTCAACCACACTGTCGTCCATCCCTGTCCTCAACCACACTGTCGTCCATCCCTGTCCTCAACCACACTGTCGTCCATCCCCGTCCTCAACCACTGTCTATTTGTACATCTTCATCAGCATCCTTTAGTTCAACATTCACCAGAGGCTACAGAGCTAACATTCAGTATCATTCCATATGATCTGTCAAAACCATCTGCTATGGTATAGGACCTATCCCATGTGACTACTGTAATACAGTACACAATATGGAGAGAGAGACCACATGGAGTCGCTTCATATCATTTAAAGACTTACATAGACTTACATAGACTTACATAGAGTTGCATAGAGTTACATAGAGTTACATATGCTTACATAGAGTTACATAGAGTTGCATAGAGTTACATAGAGTTACATACACTTACAGAGAGTTACATATACTTACATAAAGTGACATAGAGTTACATAGAGTTACATAGACTTGCATAGAGTTACATAGACTTACATAAAGTGACATATAGTTACATAGACTTGCATAGAGTGACATATAGTTACATAGAGTTACATAGACTTGCATAGAGTGACATAGAGTTACATAGACTTACATGAAGTGACATAGAGTTACATAGACTTGCATAGACTTACATATACTTACATAGACTTACATATAGTTACATAGAGTTACATAGACTTGCATAAATTGACATAGAGGTACATATAGTTACATAGACTTGCATAAATTGACATAGAGGTACATATAGTTACATAGACTTGCATAGAGTGACATATAGTTACATAGAGTTACATAGACTTGCATAGAGTGACATAGAGTTACATAGACTTACATGAAGTGACATAGAGTTACATAGACTTGCATAGACTTACATATACTTACATAGACTTACATATAGTTACATAGAGTTACATAGACTTGCATAAATTGACATAGAGGTACATATAGTTACATAGACTTGCATAAAGTGACATAGAGGTACATAGACTTAATATAGTTACATAGGCTTATATAGACTTACATAGGGTGACATAGAGTTACATAGACTTGCATAGAGTGACATATAGTTACATAGACTTGCATAGAGTGACATATAGTTACATAGACTTGCATAGAGTGACATAGAGTTACATCAGTAACTCATTTAATTCGCTCTGCGTGCCATCTGTCTCATTCACTATGAATGCTTCTTCTTAATGCCATATCTGACTGTTTCATACTGAAGCTCTGGTTTCTCACGGTTACGTCCATTGAGAGTAGCATGTCTCTGGTTTCTCACGGTTACGTCCATTGAGAGTAGCATGTCTCTGGTTTCTCACGGTTACGTCCATTGAGAGTAGCATGTCTCTGGTTTCTCACGGTTACGTCCATTGAGAGTAGCATGTCTCTGGTTTCTCACGGTTACGTCCATTGAGAGTAGCATGTCTTTGATATTGGACAGGAAAGACATATTTCTCCTCTTCTCCTTTCCACACCTCGACAGCCATTTTTAACCTGCTGAGAGAGAGTGTTTGATACATATGTGATGGGAGGAAAGATGGAATTAGGGATGAAGAGAGAGAGTGAGAGCGAGGGTGGGGGAGCGATATAGGCAGGCAAGGCAGGCAGACAGGCAGACAGACAGACAGACAGACAGACAGATAGATAGATAGATAGATAGATAGATAGATAGATAGATAGATAGATGTGGGGGTAGGCAGGCAGGCAGAGATAAGTAGGGATGAAGAGAGAGAGTGAGAGCGAGGGTGGGGGAGCGATACAGACAGACAGACAGATGTGGGGGGTCGAGGCCCATTAGCAGATGAAGCTGATAAAAGCGATGTGTGAGAAGGAGTAGAGAAAGGCTTGGGAAGTTGTGATAAATGATTCAACTGAAAGGTCAGGATGGATGTGCTTTTGAAGGAGATGAAACGGGTTCACTGGAGACGCAGCATTAGACCGTTTTAGTTAGTCTGTTTTTACGGGTCTATATTTGAATGTGGTGTAGCTGTGAATGGATGTGTTTTATTTGTCTGTGTGTGATTCAGAGTGTTAGTTGTAGTGTGCATGAGGAACTCAGAATCCCAGAACACACTGCAGCTTCCTTGTTAGACTGGATGTTCTGGACAGCTCTCTTCTCCTCATCACCATCTACCCCTCTACAATGGTGCCAGTGTTTCCTAGTTTCATATGCAGCAGAAGGTGTAGTGTGTAGTGTGTATCAGAAGGTGTAGTGTGTAGTGTGTATCAGAAGGTGTAGTGTGTAGTGTGTATCAGCAGGTGTAGTGTGTATCAGAAGGTGTAGTGTGTAGTGTGTATCAGAAGGTTTAGTGTGTATCAGAAGGTGTAGTGTGTAGTGTGTATCAGAAGGTTTAGTGTGTATCAGAAGGTGTAGTGTGTATCAGAAGGTGTAGTGTGTATCAGAAGGTGTAGTGTGTATCAGAAGGTGTGGTGTGTATCAGAAGGTGTAGTGTGTATCAGAAGGTGTAGTGTGTATCAGAAGGTGTAGTGTGTAGTGTGTATCAGAAGGTTTAGTGTGTATCAGAAGGTGTAGTGTGTAGTGTGTATCAGAAGGTGTAGTGTGTATCAGAAGGTGTAGTGTGTAGTGTGTATCAGAAGGTTTAGTGTGTATCAGAAGGTGTAGTGTGTCGTGTGTATCAGAAGGTGTAGTGTGCATCAGAAGGTTTAGTGTGTATCAGAAGGTGTAGTGTGTATCAGAAGGTGTAGTGTTTATCAGAAGGTGTAGTGTGTATCAGAAGGTGTAGTGTGTATCAGAAGGTGTAGTGTGTATCAGAAGGTGTAGTGTGTATCAGAAGGTGTAGTGTTTATCAGAAGGTGTAGTGTGTAGTGTGTATCAGAAGGTGTAGTGTGCATCAGAAGGTGTAGTGTGCATCAGAAGGTGTAGTGTGTATCAGAAGGTGTAGTGTGTATTGTGTATCAGAAGGTGTAGTGTGTAGTGTGCATCAGAAGGTGTAGTGTGCATCAGAAGGTGTAGTGTACATCAGGAGGTGTAGTGTGTAGTGTGCATCAGAAGGTGTAGTGTGCATCAGAAGGTGTAGTGTGCATCAGAAGGTGTAGTGTGTAGTGTGCATCAGAAGGTGTAGTGTGCATCAGAAGGTGTAGTGTGTATCAGAAGGTGTAGTGTGTATCAGAAGGTGTAGTGTGTATCAGAAGGTGTAGTGTTTATCAGAAGGTGTAGTGTGTAGTGTGTATCAGAAGGTGTAGTGTGCATCAGAAGGTGTAGTGTGCATCAGAAGGTGTAGTGTGCATCAGAAGGTGTAGTGTGTATCAGAAGGTGTAGTGTGTATTGTGTATCAGAAGGTGTAGTGTGTAGTGTGCATCAGAAGGTGTAGTGTGCATCAGAAGGTGTAGTGTGCATCAGAAGGTGTAGTGTGTAGTGTGCATCAGAAGGTGTAGTGTGCATCAGAAGGTGTAGTGTGTAGTGTGTAGTGTGCATCAGAAGGTGTAGTGTGTAGTGTGTATCAGAAGGTGTAGTGTGTAGTGTGTATCAGAAGGTGTAGTGTGCATCAGAAGGTGTAGTGTGTAGTGTGCATCAGAAGGTGTAGTGTGTAGTGTGTATCAGAAGGTGTAGTGTGTAGTGTGTATCAGAAGGTGTAGTGTGAATCAGAAGGTGTAGTGTGTATCACAAGGTGTAGTGTGTAGTGTGTAGTGTGTAGTGTGTATCAGAATGTGTAGTGTGTATCAGAAGGTGTAGTGTGTAGTGTGTATCAGAAGTTGTAGTGTGTAGTATGTATCAGAAGGTGTGTAGTGTGTAGTGTGTATCAGAAGGTGTAGTGTGCATCAGAAGGTGTAGTGTGTAGTGTGTATCAGAAGGTGTAGTGTGTAGTGTGTATCAGAAGGTGTAGTGTGTAGTTTGTATCAGAAGGTGTAGTGTGTAGTGTGTATCAGAAGGTGTAGTGTGCATCAGAATGTGTAGTGTGTAGTGTGCATCAGAAGGTGTAGTGTGCATCAGAAGGTGTAGTGTGTATCAGAAGGTGTAGTGTGTATCAGAAGGTGTAGTGTTTAGTGTGCATCAGAAGGTGTAGTGTGCATCAGAATGTGTAGTGTGTAGTGTGCATCAGAAGGTGTAGTGTGTAGTGTGTATCAGAAGGTGTAGTGTGTAGAGTGTATCAGAAGGTGTAGTGTGTATCAGAAGGTGTAGTGTGTAGTGTGCATCAGAAGGTGTAGTGTGTATCAGAAGTTGTAGTGTGTATCAGAAGGTGTAGTGTGTAGTGTGTATCAGAAGGTGTAGTGTGTAGTGTGTAGTGTGTATCAGAAGGTGTAGTGTGTAGTGTGTAGTGTGTAGTGTGCATCAGAAGGTGTAGTGTGTAGTGTGTATCAGAAGGTGTAGTGTGTAGTGTGTATCAGAAGGTGTAGTGTGTAGTGTGTATCAGAAGGTTTAGTGTGTATCAGAAGGTTTAGTGTGTAGTGTGTAGTGTGTATCAGAAGGTGTAGTGTGTCGTGTGTATCAGAAGGTGTAGTGTGTATCAGAAGGTGTAGTGTGTATCAGAAGGTGTAGTGTGTATTGTGTATCAGAAGGTGTAGTGTGTATCAGAAGGTGTAGTGTGTAGTGTGTATCAGAAGGTGTAGTGTGTAGTGTGTATCAGAAGGTGTAGTGTGTATCAGAAGGTGTAGTGTGTATTGTGTATCAGAAGGTGTAGTGTGTATCAGAAGGTGTAGTGTGTATCAGAAGGTGTAGTGTTTAGTGTGTATCAGAAGGTGTAGTGTGTAGTGTGCATCAGAAGGTGTAGTGTGTAGTGTGTATCAGAAGGTTTAGTGTGTATCAGAAGGTGTAGTGTGTATCAGAAGGTGTAGTGTGTATCAGAAGGTGTAGTGTGCATCAGAAGGTGTAGTGTGTAGTGTGCATCAGAAGGTGTAGTGTGTAGTGTGTATCAGAAGGTGTAGTGTGTATCAGAAGGTGTAGTGTGTAGTGTGTATCAGAAGTTGTAGTGTGTAGTATGTATCAGAATGTGTAGTGTGTATCAGAAGGTGTAGTGTGTAGTGTGTATCAGAAGGTGTAGTGTGTATCACAAGGTGTAGTGTGTAGTGTGTAGTGTGTAGTGTGTATCAGAATGTGTAGTGTGTATCAGAAGGTGTAGTGTGTAGTGTGTATCAGAAGTTGTAGTGTGTAGTATGTATCAGAAGGTGTGTAGTGTGTAGTGTGTATCAGAAGGTGTAGTGTGTATCAGAAGGTGTAGTGTGCATCAGAAGGTGTAGTGTGTATTGTGTATCAGAAGGTTTAGTGTGTAGTGTGTATCAGAAGTTGTAGTGTGTAGTATGTATCAGAAGGTGTGTAGTGTGTAGTGTGTATCAGAAGGTGTAGTGTGTAGTGTGTATCAGAAGGTGTAGTGTGTAGTGTGTAGTATGTATCAGAAGGTGTGTAGTGTGTAGTGTGTATCAGAAGGTGTAGTGTGTATCAGAAGGTGTAGTGTGCATCAGAAGGTGTAGTGTGTAGTGTGTATCAGAAGGTGTAGTGTGTAGTGTGTATCAGAAGGTGTAGTGTGTAGTTTGTATCAGAAGGTGTAGTGTGTAGTGTGTAGTGTGCATCAGAAGGTGTAGTGTGTATCAGAAGGTGTAGTGTGTATCAGAAGGTGTAGTGTTTAGTGTGCATCAGAAGGTGTAGTGTGCATCAGAAGGTGTAGTGTGTAGTGTGTATCAGAAGGTGTGGTGTGTATCAGAAGGTTTAGTGTGTATCAGAAGGTGTAGTGTGTATCAGAAGGTGTAGTGTGTATCAGAAGGTGTAGTGTGTATCAGAAGGTGTAGTGTGTAGTGTGTATCAGAAGGTGTAGTGTGTAGTGTGTATCAGAAGGTGTAGTGTGTAGTGTGTATCAGAAGGTGTAGTGTGCATCAGAAGGTGTGTAGTGTGTAGTGTGTATCAGAAGGTGTGTAGTGTGTAGTGTGTATCGGAAGGTGTAGTGTGTATCAGAAGGTGTAGTGTGCATCAGAAGGTGTAGTGTGTAGTGTGTATCAGAAGGTGTAGTGTGTAGTGTGTATCAGAAGGTGTAGTGTGTAGTTTGTATCAGAAGGTGTAGTGTGTAGTGTGTAGTGTGCATCAGAAGGTGTAGTGTGTATCAGAAGGTGTAGTGTGTATCAGAAGGTGTAGTGTTTAGTGTGCATCAGAAGGTGTAGTGTGCATCAGAAGGTGTAGTGTGTAGTGTGTATCAGAAGGTGTGGTGTGTATCAGAAGGTTTAGTGTGTATCAGAAGGTGTAGTGTGTATCAGAAGGTGTAGTGTGTATCAGAAGGTGTAGTGTGTATCAGAAGGTGTAGTGTGTAGTGTGTATCAGAAGGTGTAGTGTGTATCAGAAGGTGTAGTGTGTAGTGTGTATCAGAAGGTGTAGTGTGTAGTGTGTATCAGAAGGTGTAGTGTGCATCAGAAGGTGTGTAGTGTGTAGTGTGTATCAGAAGGTGTGCAGTGTGTAGTGTGTATCGGAAGGTGTAGTGTGTATCAGAAGGTGTAGTGTGTATCAGAAGGTGTAGTGTGTAGTGTGTATCAGAAGGTGTAGTGTGTATCAGAAGGTGTAGTGTGTATCAGAAGGTGTGTAGTGTGAAGTGTGTATCATAAGGTGTGTAGTGTGTAGTGTGCATCAGAAGGTGTAGTGTGTAGTGTGTATCAGAAGGTGTAGTGTGTATCAGAAGGTGTAGTGTGTATCAGAAGGTGTAGTGTGTATCAGAAGGTGTGTAGTGTGAAGTGTGTATCATAAGGTGTGTAGTGTGTAGTGTGCATCAGAAGGTGTAGTGTGTAGTGTGTATCAGAAGGTGTAGTGTGTAGTGTGCATCAGAAGGTGTGTAGTGTGAACTTGTGAAAGTGCTGATCCACAGAACTGAAAGTGCAATTGAAAAAGAGACATTGAAATTAACTGTACAGGTTGTAATGGTACTGTGGTGTTGCTGCTGTGCTGCAGTGTGGAGTGTTTAGGGGAAAGTTGACAGTGTGACAGGACTGTATAGGGCTTCTCCACTGCAGAGGGGTTTATGGGTAATAGTTCCTGCACCAAGTTTAAGTAGGGCTTCTCCACTGCAGAGGGGTTTATGGGTAAGAGTTCCTGCACCAGGTTTAAGTAGGGCTTCTCCACTGCAGAGGGGTTTATGGGTAATAGTTCCTGCACCAGGTTTAAGTAGGGCTTCTCCACTGCAGAGGGGTTTATGGGTAAGAGTTCCTGCACCAGGTTTAAGTAGGGCTTCTCCACTGCAGAGGGGTTTATGGGTAAGAGTTCCTGCACCAGGTTTAAGTAGGGCTTCTCCACTGCAGAGGGGTTTATGGGTAAGAGTTCCTGCACCAGGTTTAAGTAGGGCTTCTCAACTGCAGAGGGGTTTATGGGTAAGAGTTCCTGCATCCCTCTATCTGTCTCGTGTCTCTCTGTCATGTGTCTCTGTCTGCCTCGTGTCTCTCTGTCATGTGTCTCTGTCCATCCCTCTGTCTGCCTCGTGTCTCTGTCATGTGTCTCTGTCCATCCCTCTGTCTGCCTCGTGTCTCTCTGTCATGTGTCTCTGTCCATCCCTCTGTCTGTCTCGTGTCTCTCTGTCATGTGTCTCTGTCCATCCCTCTGTCTGCCTCGTGTCTCTCTGTCATGTGTCTCTGTCCATCCCTCTGTCTGTCTCGTGTCTCTCTGTCATGTGTCTCTGTCCATCCCTCTATCTGTCTCGTGTCTCTCTGTCCTGTGTCTCTGTCCATCCCTCTGTCTGTCTCGTGTCTCTCTGTCATGTGTCTCTGTCCATCCCTCTGTCTGTCTCGTGTCTCTCTGTCATGTTTTACATTTTACATTTTAAGTCATTTAGCAGACGCTCTTATCCAGAGCGACTTACAAATTGGTGCATTCACCTTATGACATCCAGTGGAACAACCACTTTACAATAGTGCATCTAAATATTTTAAGGGGGAGGGGGTGAGAAGGATTACTTTATCCTATCCTAGGTATTCCTTAAAGAGGTGGGGTTTCAGGTGTCTCCGGAAGGTGGTGATTGACTCCGCTGTCCTGGCGTCGTGAGGGAGTTTGTTCCACCATTGGGGAGCCAGAGCAGCGAACAGTTTTGACTGAGCTGAGCGGGAACTGTACTTCCTCAGTGGTAGGGAGGCGAGCAGGCCAGAGGTGGATGAACGCAGTGCCCTTATTTGGGTGTAGGGCCTGATCAGAGCCTGGAGGTACTGAGGTGCCGTTCCCCTCACAGCTCCGTAGGCAAGCACCATGGTCTTGTAGCGGATGCGAGCTTCAACTGGAAGCCAGTGGAGAGAGCGGAGGAGCGGGGTGACGTGAGAGAACTTGGGAAGGTTGAACACTAGACGGGCTGCGGCGTTCTGGATGAGTTGTAGGGGTTTAATGGCACAGGCAGGGAGCCCAGCCAACAGCGAGTTGCAGTAATCCAGACGGGAGATGACAAGTGCCTGGATTAGGACCTGCGCCGCTTCCTGTGTGAGGCAGGGTCGTACTCTGCGGATGTTGTAGAGCATGAACCTACAGGAACGGGCCACCGCCTTGATGTTAGTTGAGAACGACAGTTTGTTGTCCAGGATCACGCCAAGGTTCTTAGCGCTCTGGGAGGAGGACACAATGGAGTTGTCAACCGTGATGGCGAGATCATGGAACGGGCAGTCCTTCCCGGGAGGAAGAGCAGCTCCGTCTTGCCGAAGTTCAGCTTGAGGTGGTGATCCGTCATCCACACTGATATGTCTGCCAGACATGCAGAGATGCGATTCGCCACCTGGTCATCAGAAGGGGGAAAGGAGAAGATTAATTGTGTGTCGTCTGCATAGCAATGATAGGAGAGACCATGTGAGGTTATGACAGAGCCAAGTAACTTGGTGTATAGCGAGAATAGGAGAGGGCCTAGAACAGAGCCCTGGGGACACCAGTGGTGAGAGCGCGTGGTGAGGAGACAGATTCTCGCCACGCCACCTGGTAGGAGCGACCTGTCAGGTAGGACGCAATCCAAGCGTGGGCCGCGCCGGAGATGCCCAACTCGGAGAGGGTGGAGAGGAGGATCTGATGGTTCACAGTATCGAAGGCAGCCGATAGGTCTAGAAGGATGAGAGCAGAGGAGAGAGAGTTAGCTTTAGCGGTGCGGAGCGCCTCCGTGATACAGAGAAGAGCAGTCTCAGTTGAATGACTAGTCTTGAAACCTGACTGATTTGGATCAAGAAGGTCATTCTGAGAGAGATAGCGGGAGAGCTGACCAAGGACGGCACGTTCAAGAGTTTTGGAGAGAAAAGAAAGAAGGGATACTGGTCTGTAGTTGTTGACATCGGAGGGATCGAGTGTAGGTTTTTTCAGAAGGGGTGCAACTCTCGCTCTCTTGAAGACGGAAGGGACGTAGCCAGCGGTCAGGGATAAGTTGATGAGCGAGGTGAGGTAAGGGAGAAGGTCTCCGGAAATGGTCTGGAGAAGAGAGGAGGGGATAGGGTCGAGCGGGCAGGTTGTTGGGCGGCCGGCCGTCACAAGACGCGAGATTTCATCTGGAGAGAGAGGGAGAAAGAGGTCAGAGCACAGGGTAGGGCAGTGTGAGCAGAACCAGCGGTGTTGTTTGACTTAGCAAACGAGGATCGGATGTCGTCGATCTTCTTTTCAAAATGGTTGACGAAGTCATCTGCAGAGAGGGAGGAGGGGGGGAGGAGGATTCAGGAGGGAGGAGAATGTGGCAAAGAGCTTCCTAGGGTTAGAGGCAGATGCTTGGAATTTAGAGTGGTAGAAAGTGGCTTTAGCAGCAGAGACAGAGGAGGAAAATGTAGAGAGGAGGGAGTGAAAGGATGCCAGGTCCGCAGGGAGGCGAGTTTTCCTCCATTTCCGCTCGGCCTTCCGGAGCCCTGTTCTGTGAGCTCGCATTGAGTCGTCAAGCCACGGAGCGGGAGGGGAGGACCGAGCCGGCCTGGAAGATAGGGGACATAGAGTGTCTCTGTCCATCCCTCTGTCTGTCTCGTGTCTCTCTGTCATGTGTCTCTGTCCATCCCTCTGTCTGTCTCGTGTCTCTCTGTCATGTGTCTCTGTCCATCCCTCTGTCTGCCTCGTGTCTCTCTATCATGTGTCTCTGTCCATCCCTCTGTCTGTCTCGTGTCTCTCTGTCATGTGTCTCTGTCCATCCCTCTGTCTGTCTCGTGTCTCTGTCATGTGTCTCTGTCCATCCCTCTGTCTGTCTCGTGTCTCTCTGTCATGTGTCTCTGTCCATCCCTCTGTCTGTCTCGTGTCTCTCTGTCATGTGTCTCTGTCCATCCCTCTGTCTGCCTCGTGTCTCTCTGTCATGTGTCTCTGTCCATCCCTCTGTCTGTCTCGTGTCTCTCTGTCATGTGTCTCTGTCCATCCCTCTGTCTGCCTCGTGTCTCTCTGTCATGTGTCTCTGTCTCTGAGCTTTGTTCTCTGGCTGTGTGATTGGAGCTCCGTTCTCTGGCTGTGTGATTGGAGCTTCGTTCTCTGGCTGTGTGATTGAAGCTCCGTTCTCTGGCTGTGTGATTGGAGCTACGTTCTCTGGCTGTGTGATTGGAGCTACGTTCTCTGGCTGTGTGATTGGAGCTACGTTCTCTGGCTGTGTGATTGGAGCTACGTTCTCTGGCTGTGTGATTGGAGCTACGTTCTCTGGCTGAGTGATTGGAGCTCCGTTCTCTGGCTGTGTGATTGGAGCTACGTTCTCTGGCTGTGTGATTGGAGCTCCGTTCTCTGGCTGTGTGATTGGAGCTACGTTCTCTGGCTGTGTGATTGGAGCTCCGTTCTCTGTCTGTCTGATTGGAGCTACGTTCTCTGGCTGAGTGATTGGAGCTCCGTTCTCTGGCTGTGTGATTGGAGCTACGTTCTCTGGCTGTGTGATTGGAGCTCCGTTCTCTGGCTGTGTGATTGGAGCTACGTTCTCTGGCTGTGTGATTGGAGCTCCGTTCTCTGTCTGTCTGATTGGAGCTACGTTCTCTGGCTGAGTGATTGGAGCTCCGTTCTCTGGCTGTGTGATTGGAGCTACGTTCTCTGGCTGTGTGATTGGAGCTCCGTTCTCTGTCTGTCTGATTGGAGCTAAGTTCTCTGCCCCTCTTCAATAACCTGTTTTCCCTCTTCAATGACCTGTATTTTGTTGACCAAAAAATACAATTAAATCCATTTTAATCCCACTTTGTAACACAACAAAATGTGGAAAAAGTCAAGGGTGTGAATATTTTAAGGAAAAAAGTTGGCAGGATGCTAAAGTTGGCAGGATGCTAATGTTGGCGGGATGCTAATGTTGGCAGGATGCTAATGTTGGCAGGATGCTAATGTTGGCGGGATGCTAATGTTGGCGGGATGCTAAAGTTGGCAGGATGCTAATGTTGGCGGGATGCTAATGTTGGCGGGATGCTTAAGTTGGCGAGATGCTAAAGTTGGAGGGATGCTAATGTTGGCAGGATGCTAATGTTGGCGGGATGCTAATGTTTGCAGGATGCTAATGTTGGCGGGATGCTAATGTTGGCAGGATGCTAATGTTGGCGGGATGCTAATGTTGGCAGAATGCTAATGTTGGCGGGATGCTAATGTTGGCGGGATGCTAATGTTGGCGGGATGCTAATGTTGGCAGGATGCTAAAGTTGGCGGGATGCTAATGTTGGCAGGATGCTAAGGTTGGCGGGATGCTAAAGTTGGCGGGATGCTTAAGTTGGCGGGATGCTAAAGTTGGCAGGATGCTAAAGTTGGCGGGATGCTTAAGTTGGCGAGATGCTAAAGTTGGAGGGATGCTAAAGTTGGAGGGATGCTAAAGTTGGCAGGATGCTAATGTTGGCGGGATGCTAAAGTTGTCGGGATGCTTAAGTTGGTGGGATGCTAACGTTGGAGGGATGCTAAAGTTGGCAGGATGCTAAAGTTGGCGGTATGCTTAAGTTGGCGAGATGCTAAGGTTGGCGGGATGCTAAAGTTTACGGGATGCTAATGTTGGCGGGATGCTAAAGTTGGCAGGATGCTAAAGTTGGCGGGATGCTAATGTTGGCGGGATACTAAAGTTGGCCGGATGCTAATGTTGGCGGGATGCTAAAGTTGGTTGGATGCTAAAGTTGGTGGGATGCTAAAGTTGACGGGATGCTGAAATTGGCGGGATGCTAAAGTTGTCGGGATGCTAAAGTTGGAAAGAAGGATAAAGTTGGCGGGATGCTAAAGTTGGCGGGATGCTAAAGTTGGCCGGATGCTAAAGTTGGCCGGATGCTAAAGTTGGCCGGATGCTAAAGTTGGCCGGATGCTAAAGTTGGTGAAAAAACGTCTTGGTTTGAAAGGTGTGATGAAGAGACAGTCTGTGGGCCATTCTCAATAGTAGTGCACTATATAGGAAATAGGGCCCTTCTCAATAGTAGTGCACTATATAGGAAATAGGGTGCCACTTGGGAGGTGTCGTTGGCAGCAATTAGTCTTGGGGGGGTGACAGGCGTGCAGCCATGCCTCCTTTCTCTCATTCTATCCGTCTGTGTCTGGAGGCTCTTTCTGCCTTGCTACACACACACACACACACACACACACACACACACACACACACACACACACACACACACACACACACACACACACACACACACACACACACACACACACACACACACACACACACACACACACACACACACACACAGAGACACACACACACACACACACACACAGAGACCCACACATAGAGACACACACACACACAGAGACACACTCACACTCACACACATAGAGACACACACATAGAGACACACACACACAAACACACACACATAGAGTCACAAACATGGAGACACACACATCGAGACACACACACACACACACACACACACACACACACACACACACACACACACACACACACACACACACACACACACACAGACACACACACACACACACACACACACACACACACACACACACACACACACACACACACACACACACACACACACACACACACACACACACACACACACACACACAGAGACCCACACATAGAGACACACACACACACAGAGACACACTCACACTCACACACATAGAGACACGCACATAGAGACACACACACACAAACACACACACATAGAGTCACAAACATGGAGACACACACATCGAGACACACACACACACACACACACACACACACACACACACACACACACACACACACACACACACACACACACACACACACACACACACACACACACACACACACACACACACACACACACACACACAGAGAGACAAACACATAGAAACACACACACACTCACTGAGACACACACACACACACACAGAGACAAACACATAGAAACACACACACACACTTCTCTCCTGCTGTGTTGCTCTCCCGATCCTCCCATCCTCACGCCCCCTAGCTGGAAAGGAATAAATGTGTGGATAAGAGACAGAGGAAAGAGAGAGGGAAGAGAGAGGGAGAGGGAGGGAGGGAGGGGAGAGAGAGAGGGGAGAGGGAATAGGGAGGGAGAGAGAGAGAGAGAGAGAGCCTCTGTTTGATTACAGAGGAGAGACTGAGTGACTACAGGGAGAGGCTGAGTGACTACAGGGGAGAGGCTGAGTGACTACAGAGGAGAGGTTGAGTGACTACAGAGGAGAGGCTGAGTGACTACAGAGGAGAAGCTGAGTGACTACAGAGGAGAGGCTGAGTGACTGCAGGGGAGAGGATGAGTGACTACAGAGGAAAGGCTGAGTGACTACAGAGGAGAGGCTGAGTGACTACAGAGGAGAGGCTGAGTGACTACAGAGGAGAGGCTGAGTGACTACAGAGGAGAGGCTGAGTGACTAGAGAGGAGAGGCTGAGTGACTACAGGGGAGAGGCTGAGTGACTACAGAGGAGAGGCTGAGTGACTACAGAGGAGAGGCTGAGTGACTACAGAGGAGAGTCTGAGTGACTACAGAGGAGAGGCTGAGTGACTATAGAGGAGAGGCTGAGTGACTACAGGGGAGAGGCTGAGTGACTACAGAGGAGAGGCTGAGTGTCTACAGAGAGGCTGAGTGACTATAGAGGAGAGGCTGAGTGACTACAGAGGAGAGGCTGAGTGACTACAGAGAGGCTGAGTGACTACAGGGGAGAGGCTGAGTGACTACAGAGGACAGGCTGAGTGACTACAGAGGAGAGGCTGAGTGACTACAGAGGAGAGGCTGAGTGACTACAGAGGAGAGGCTGAGTGACTACAGAGGAGAGGCTGAGTGAATACAGAGGAGAGGCTGAGTGACTATAGAGGAGAGGCTGAGTGACTACAGAGGAGAGGCTGAGTGACTACAGAGAGGCTGAGTGACTACAGAGGAGAGACTGAGTGACTACAGAGGAGAGGCTGAGTGACTACAGAGGAGAGGCTGAGTGACTACAGAGGAGAGGCTGAGTGACTACAGAGGAGAGGCTGAGTGACTACAGAGGAGAGGCTGAGTGACTATAGAGGAGAGGCTGAGTGACTACAGAGAGGCTGAGTGACTACAGAGAGGCTGAGTGACTACAGAGGAGAGGCTGAGTGACTACAGAGGAGAGGCTGAGTGACTACAGAGAGGCTGAGTGACTACAGAGAGGCTGAGTGACTAGAGAGGAGAGGCTGAGTGACTACAGAGGAGAGGCTGAGTGACTACAGAGAGGCTGAGTGACTACAGAGAGGCTGAGTGACTACAGAGGAGAGGCTGATTGACTACAGAGGAGAGGCTGAGTGACTACAGAGGAGAGGCTGAGTAACTACAGAGGAGAGGCTGAGTGACTACAGAGAGGCTGAGTGACTACAGAGGAGAGACTGAGTGACTATAGAGGAGAGGCTGAGTGACTACAGAGGAGAGGCTGAGTGTCTACAGAGAGGCTGAGTGACTATAGAGGAGAGGCTGAGTGACTACAGAGGAGAGGCTGAGTGACTATAGAGGAGAGGCTGAGTGACTACAGAGAGGCTGAGTGTCTACAGAGGAGAGGCTGAGTGACTACAGAGGAGAGGCTGAGTGACTACAGAGGAGAGGCTGAGTGACTACAGAGAGGCTGAGTGCCTACAGAGAGGCTGAGTGACTAGAGAGGAGAGGCTGAGTGACTACAGAGGAGAGGCTGAGTGACTACAGAGGAGAGGCTGAGTGACTACAGAGGAGAGGTTGAGTGACTACAGAGGAGAGGCTGAGTGACTACAGAGGAGAGGCTGAGTGACTACAGAGGAGAGGCTGAGTGACTACAGAGGAGAGGCTGAGTGACTACAGAGGAGAGGCTGAGTGACTACAGAGGAGAGGCTGAGTAACTACAGAGGAGAGGCTGAGTGACTACAGAGAGGCTGAGTGACTACAGAGGAGAGACTGAGTGACTATAGAGGAGAGGCTGAGTGACTACAGAGGAGAGGCTGAGTGACTACAGAGGAGAGGCTGATTGACTACAGAGGAGAGGCTGAGTGACTACAGAGGAGAGGCTGAGTAACTACAGAGGAGAGGCTGAGTGACTACAGAGAGGCTGAGTGACTACAGAGGAGAGACTGAGTGACTATAGAGGAGAGGCTGAGTGACTACAGAGGAGAGGCTGAGTGACTACAGAGGAGAGGCTGAGTGACTACAGAGGAGAGTCTGAGTGACTACAGAGGAGAGGCTGAGTGACTATAGAGGAGAGGCTGAGTGACTACAGGGGAGAGGCTGAGTGACTACAGAGGAGAGGCTGAGTGTCTACAGAGAGGCTGAGTGACTATAGAGGAGAGGCTGAGTGACTACAGAGGAGAGGCTGAGTGACTACAGAGAGGCTGAGTGACTACAGGGGAGAGGCTGAGTGACTACAGAGGACAGGCTGAGTGACTACAGAGGAGAGGCTGAGTGACTACAGAGGAGAGGCTGAGTGACTACAGAGGAGAGGCTGAGTGACTACAGAGGAGAGGCTGAGTGAATACAGAGGAGAGGCTGAGTGACTATAGAGGAGAGGCTGAGTGACTACAGGGGAGAGGCTGAGTGACTAGAGAGGAGAGGCTGAGTGACTACAGGGGAGAGGCTGAGTGACTACAGAGGAGAGGCTGAGTGACTACAGAGAGGCTGAGTGACTACAGAGGAGAGACTGAGTGACTACAGAGGAGAGGCTGAGTGACTACAGAGGAGAGGCTGAGTGACTACAGAGGAGAGGCTGAGTGACTACAGAGGAGAGGCTGAGTGACTACAGAGGAGAGGCTGAGTGACTATAGAGGAGAGGCTGAGTGACTACAGAGAGGCTGAGTGACTACAGAGAGGCTGAGTGACTACAGAGGAGAGGCTGAGTGACTACAGAGGAGAGGCTGAGTGACTACAGAGAGGCTGAGTGACTACAGAGAGGCTGAGTGACTAGAGAGGAGAGGCTGAGTGACTACAGAGGAGAGGCTGAGTGACTACAGAGGAGAGGCTGAGTGACTACAGAGGAGAGGCTGAGTGACTACAGGGGAGAGGATGAGTGACTACAGAGGAGAGGCTGAGTGACTACAGAGGAGAGGCTGAGTGACTACAGAGGAGAGGCTGAGTGACTACAGAGGAGAGGCTGAGTGACTACAGAGGAGAGGCTGAGTGACTAGAGAGGAGAGGCTGAGTGACTACAGGGGAGAGGCTGAGTGACTACAGAGGAGAGGCTGAGTGACTACAGAGGAGAGGCTGAGTGACTACAGAGGAGAGGCTGAGTGACTACAGAGGAGAGGCTGAGTGACTACAGAGGAGAGGCTGAGTGACTATAGAGGAGAGGCTGAGTGACTACAGGGGAGAGGCTGAGTGACTAGAGAGGAGAGGCTGAGTGACTACAGAGAGGCTGAGTGACTACAGAGAGGCTGAGTGACTAGAGAGGAGAGGCTGAGTGACTACAGAGGAGAGGCTGAGTGACTACAGAGAGGCTGAGTGACTACAGAGAGGCTGAGTGACTACAGAGGAGAGGCTGATTGACTACAGAGGAGAGGCTGAGTGACTACAGAGAGGCTGAGTGACTACAGAGGAGAGGCTGAGTGACTACAGAGGAGAGGCTGAGTGACTACAGAGGAGAGGCTGAGTGACTACAGAGGAGAGGCTGAGTGACTACAGAGAGGCTGAGTGACTACAGAGAGGCTGAGTGACTAGAGAGGAGAGGCTGAGTGACTACAGAGGAGAGGCTGAGTGACTACAGAGAGGCTGAGTGACTACAGAGAGGCTGAGTGACTACAGAGGAGAGGCTGATTGACTACAGAGGAGAGGCTGAGTGACTACAGAGGAGAGGCTGAGTAACTACAGAGGAGAGGCTGAGTGACTACAGAGAGGCTGAGTGACTAGAGAGGAGAGGCTGAGTGACTACAGAGGAGAGGCTGAGTGACTACAGAGAGGCTGAGTGACTACAGAGAGGCTGAGTGACTACAGAGGAGAGGCTGATTGACTACAGAGGAGAGGCTGAGTGACTACAGAGGAGAGACTGAGTGACTACAGAGGAGAGGCTGAGTGACTAGAGAGGAGAGGCTGAGTGACTACAGAGGAGAGGCTGAGTGACTACAGAGGAGAGGCTGAGTGACTACAGAGGAGAGACTGAGTGACTACAGGGGAGAGGCTGAGTGACTACAGAGGAGAGGCTGAGTGACTACAGAGGAGAGGCTAAGTGACTACAGAGAGGCTGAGTGACTACAGAGGAGAGACTGAGTGACTATAGAGGAGAGGCTGAGTGACTACAGAGGAGAGGCTGAGTGTCTACAGAGAGGCTGAGTGACTATAGAGGAGAGGCTGAGTGACTACAGAGGAGAGGCTGAGTGACTATAGAGGAGAGGCTGAGTGACTACAGAGGAGAGGCTGAGTGACTACAGAGAGGCTGAGTGACTACAGAGGAGAGGCTGAGTGACTACAGAGGAGAGGCTGAGTGACTACAGAGGAGAGGCTGAGTGACTACAGAGGAGAGGCTGAGTGACTACAGAGAGGCTGAGTGCCTACAGAGAGGCTGAGTGACTAGAGAGGAGAGGCTGAGTGACTACAGAGGAGAGGCTGAGTGACTACAGAGGAGAGGCTGAGTGACTACAGAGAGGCTGAGTGACTACAGAGGAGAGGCTGAGTGACTACAGAGGAGAGACTGAGTGACTACAGGGGAGAGGCTGAGTGACTACAGAGGAGAGGCTGAGTGACTACAGAGGAGAGGCTGAGTGACTACAGAGAGGCTGAGTGACTACAGAGGAGAGACTGAGTGACTATAGAGGAGAGGCTGAGTGACTACAGAGGAGAGGCTGAGTGTCTACAGAGAGGCTGAGTGACTATAGAGGAGAGGCTGAGTGACTACAGAGGAGAGGCTGAGTGACTATAGAGGAGAGGCTGAGTGACTACAGAGGAGAGGCTGAGTGACTACAGAGAGGCTGAGTGACTACAGAGGAGAGGCTGAGTGACTACAGAGGAGAGGCTGAGTGACTACAGAGGAGAGGCTGAGTGACTACAGAGAGGCTGAGTGCCTACAGAGAGGCTGAGTGACTAGAGAGGAGAGGCTGAGTGACTACAGAGGAGAGGCTGAGTGACTACAGAGGAGAGGCTGAGTGACTACAGAGGAGAGGCTGAGTGACTAGAGAGGAGAGGCTGAGTGACTACAGGGGAGAGGCTGAGTGACTACAGAGGAGAGGCTGAGTGACTACAGAGGAGAGGCTGAGTGACTACAGAGGAGAGGCTGAGTGACTACAGAGGAGAGGCTGAGTGACTACAGAGGAGAGGCTGAGTGACTATAGAGGAGAGGCTGAGTGACTACAGGGGAGAGGCTGAGTGACTAGAGAGGAGAGGCTGAGTGACTACAGGGGAGAGGCTGAGTGACTACAGAGGAGAGGCTGAGTGACTACAGAGGAGAGGCTGAGTGACTACAGAGGAGAGGCTGAGTGACTACAGAGGAGAGGCTGAGTGACTACAGAGGAGAGGATGAGTGACTACAGAGAGGCTGAGTGACTAGAGAGGAGAGGCTGAGTGACTACAGAGGAGAGGCTGAGTGACTACAGAGAGGCTGAGTGACTACAGAGAGGCTGAGTGACTACAGAGGAGAGGCTGATTGACTACAGAGGAGAGGCTGAGTGACTACAGAGGAGAGACTGAGTGACTACAGAGGAGAGGCTGAGTGACTAGAGAGGAGAGGCTGAGTGACTAGAGAGGAGAGGCTGAGTGACTACAGAGGAGAGGCTGAGTGACTACAGAGGAGAGGCTGAGTGACTACAGAGAGGCTGAGTGCCTACAGAGAGGCTGAGTGACTAGAGAGGAGAGGCTGAGTGACTACAGAGGAGAGGCTGAGTGACTACAGAGGAGAGGCTGAGTGACTACAGAGAGGCTGAGTGACTACAGAGGAGAGGCTGAGTGACTACAGAGGAGAGACTGAGTGACTACAGGGGAGAGGCTGAGTGACTACAGAGGAGAGGCTGAGTGACTACAGAGGAGAGGCTGAGTGACTACAGAGAGGCTGAGTGACTACAGAGGAGAGACTGAGTGACTATAGAGGAGAGGCTGAGTGACTACAGAGGAGAGGCTGAGTGTCTACAGAGAGGCTGAGTGACTATAGAGGAGAGGCTGAGTGACTACAGAGGAGAGGCTGAGTGACTATAGAGGAGAGGCTGAGTGACTACAGAGGAGAGGCTGAGTGACTACAGAGAGGCTGAGTGACTACAGAGGAGAGGCTGAGTGACTACAGAGGAGAGGCTGAGTGACTACAGAGGAGAGGCTGAGTGACTACAGAGGAGAGGCTGAGTGACTACAGAGGAGAGGCTGAGTGACTACAGAGAGGCTGAGTGCCTACAGAGAGGCTGAGTGACTAGAGAGGAGAGGCTGAGTGACTACAGAGGAGAGGCTGAGTGACTACAGAGGAGAGGCTGAGTGACTACAGAGGAGAGGCTGAGTGACTAGAGAGGAGAGGCTGAGTGACTACAGGGGAGAGGCTGAGTGACTACAGAGGAGAGGCTGAGTGACTACAGAGGAGAGGCTGCGTGACTACAGAGGAGAGGCTGAGTGACTACAGAGGAGAGGCTGAGTGACTACAGAGGAGAGGCTGAGTGACTATAGAGGAGAGGCTGAGTGACTACAGGGGAGAGGCTGAGTGACTAGAGAGGAGAGGCTGAGTGACTACAGGGGAGAGGCTGAGTGACTACAGAGGAGAGGCTGAGTGACTACAGAGGAGAGGCTGAGTGACTACAGAGGAGAGGCTGAGTGACTACAGAGGAGAGGCTGAGTGACTACAGAGGAGAGGATGAGTGACTACAGAGAGGCTGAGTGACTAGAGAGGAGAGGCTGAGTGACTACAGAGGAGAGGCTGAGTGACTACAGAGAGGCTGAGTGACTACAGAGAGGCTGAGTGACTACAGAGGAGAGGCTGATTGACTACAGAGGAGAGGCTGAGTGACTACAGAGGAGAGACTGAGTGACTACAGAGGAGAGGCTGAGTGACTAGAGAGGAGAGGCTGAGTGACTAGAGAGGAGAGGCTGAGTGACTACAGAGGAGAGACTGAGTGACTATAGAGGAGAGGCTGAGTGACTACAGAGGAGAGGCTGAGTGTCTACAGAGAGGCTGAGTGACTATAGAGGAGAGGCTGAGTGACTACAGAGGAGAGGCTGAGTGACTATAGAGGAGAGGCTGAGTGACTACAGAGGAGAGGCTGAGTGACTACAGAGGAGAGGCTGAGTGACTACAGAGGAGAGGCTGAGTGACTACAGAGGAGTGGCTGAGTGACTACAGAGGAGAGGCTGAGTGACTACAGAGGAGAGGCTGAGTGACTACAGGGGAGATGCTGAGTGACTACAGAGGAGAGGCTGAGTGACTACAGAGGAGAGGCTGAGTGACTACAGAGGAGAGGCTGAGTGACTACAGAGAGGCTGAGTGCCTACAGAGAGGCTGAGTGACTAGAGAGGAGAGGCTGAGTGACTAGAGAGGAGAGGCTGAGTGACTACAGAGGAGAGGCTGAGTGACTACAGAGGAGAGGCTGAGTGACTACAGAGGAGAGGCTGAGTGACTACAGAGAGGCTGAGTGACTACAGAGGAGAGGCTGAGTGACTACAGAGGAGTGGCTGAGTGACTACAGAGGAGAGGCTGAGTGACTACAGAGGAGAGGCTGAGTGACTACAGGGGAGATGCTGAGTGACTACAGAGGAGAGGCTGAGTGACTACAGAGAGGCTGAGTGACTACAGGGGAGAGACTGAGTGATTACAGAGGAGAGGCTGAGTGACTACAGAGGAGAGGCTGAGTGACTACAGAGGAGAGGCTGAGTGACTACAGAGAGGCTGAGTGCCTACAGAGAGGCTGAGTGACTAGAGAGGAGAGGCTGAGTGACTAGAGAGGAGAGGCTGAGTGACTACAGAGGAGAGGCTGAGTGACTACAGAGGAGAGGCTGAGTGACTACAGAGGAGAGGCTGAGTGACTACAGAGAGGCTGAGTGCCTACAGAGAGGCTGAGTGACTAGAGAGGAGAGGCTGAGTGACTAGAGAGGAGAGGCTGAGTGACTACAGAGGAGAGGCTGAGTGACTACAGAGGAGAGGCTGAGTGACTACAGAGGAGAGGCTGAGTGACTACAGAGAGGCTGAGTGACTACAGAGGAGAGGCTGAGTGACTACAGAGGAGTGGCTGAGTGACTACAGAGGAGAGGCTGAGTGACTACAGAGGAGAGGCTGAGTGACTACAGGGGAGATGCTGAGTGACTACAGAGGAGAGGCTGAGTGACTACAGAGAGGCTGAGTGACTACAGGGGAGAGACTGAGTGATTACAGAGGAGAGGCTGAGTGACTACAGAGGAGAGGCTGAGTGACTACAGAGGAGGGGCTGAGTGATTACAGAGGAGAGGCTGAGTGACTAGAGAGGATGGATTGGTTACAGAGATGCTCAAGGCTTGCCTTCAGAGGACACACAATGACTGGAGACGGGACACAGTAGCTTGGCAACAAACAGGATGCATGCGGTCAGGTGTTAAGCGCTGCGCCACAGGACCAGGGGCAGGCAGCTCTCCAACAGAAGAGGCATCAGCCTTCCTTCCACGGCGGTAGAGACGGGCGGGAGAGACGGGCGGGAGAGGAGTGGGACGAGGAGGTGTTATTTGACACATCTCCCCGGTGGGCTGGCTGGCTCTAACTGTGGCTATCACTTCTCCTCATCGCTCTCTCTCTCTCTCTCTCTCTCTCTCTCTCTCTCTCTCTCTCTCTCTCTCTCTCTCTCTCTCTCCTCTCCTCTCTCTCTCTCTCTTTGCTCTCTCTCTCTCTCTCTCTCTCTCTCTCTCTCTCTCTCTCTCTCTCTCTCTCTCTCTCTCTCTCTCTCTCTCTCTCTCTCTCTCGCTGAACTCTCTCTCTCTCTCTCTCTCTCCCTCTCTCCTCTTCCTCTCCCTCTCTCTCTCTCTCCTCTCTCTCCTCTCTCCTCTCCCTCTCTCTCTCCTCTCTCCTCTCTCTTTGCTCTCTCTCTCTCTCTCTCTCTCTCTCTCTCTCTCTCGCTGAACTCCTCTCTCTCTCTCTCTCTCTCTCCTCTCCCTCTCTCTCCCTCTCTCCTCTCTCCTCTCTCTCTCCTCTCTCTCTCTCCTCTCTCTCTCTCTCCCTCTCTCCTCTTCCTCTCTCCCTCTCCCTCTCTCTCCTCTCTCCTCTCTCTCCTCTCCCTCTCTCTCCTCTCTCCTCTCTCTTTGCTCTCTCTCTCTCTCTCTCTCTCTCTCTCTCTCTCTCTCTCTCTCTCTCTCTCTCTCTCTCTCTCTCTCTCTCTCTCTCTCTCTCTCTCTCGCTGAACTCTCTCTCTCTCTCTCCTCTCCTTCTCTCTCTCTCTCCTCTCTCTTTGCTCTCTCTCCTCTCCCTCTCTCTCCCTCTCTCCTCCCTCCTCTCTCCTCTCTCTCCATCTCTCCTCTCTCTCCCTCTCTCCTCTCTCTCTCTCCTCTCTCTCTCTCACTCCTCTCTCTCTCTCTCTCTCTCTCTCTCTCCTCTCTCCTCTCTCTCCTCTCCCTCTCTCTCCTCTCTCCTCTCCTTCTCTCTCTCTCTCCTCTCTCTTTGCTCTCTCTCCTCTCCCTCTCTCTCCCTCTCTCCTCTCTCCTCTCTCTCCATCTCTCCTCTCTCTCCCTCTCTCCTCTCTCTCTCTCCTCTCTCTCTCTCTCTCTCTCACTCCTCTCTCTCTCTCTCTCTCTCTCCTCTCTCTTTGCTCTCTCTCCTCTCTCTCCTCTCTCCCTCTCTCCTCTCTCCTCTCTCTCCATCTCTCCTCTCTCTCCCTCTCTCCTCTCTCTCTCTCCTCTCCTTCTCTCTCTCTCTCCTCTCTCTTTCCTCTCTCCTCTCCCTCTCTCTCCCTCTCTCCTCTCTCCTCTCTCTCTCTCTCTCTCTCTCTCTCCTCTCCCTCTCTCTCCCTCTCTCCTCTCTCCTCTCTCTCTCTCTCTCTCTCTGAACTCCTCTCTCTCCTCCCTCTCTGTCTCTTCCTCTCTCTCTCTCTCTCTCTCTCTCTCTCTCTCTCTCTCTCTCTCTCTCTCCTCTCCTTCTCTCTCTCCCTCTCTTTGCTTTGATGCTTCACTGCTCTTTGTGAAGCAGCAGAGTGTCAGCACACACACTGACACACACTCCACACACACACGCTAACACACACACACACACACACACTGACACACAGCTGAGGCTCCCGTTGTCTAGCTGCAGCTCAGCAAAGGAGGCACCACTTTGTTTTTCCCCTACTGTAGAGGGATTGTACAAGGGGATTGTCGAGGAGGCGTTTGGAGGTTTGTGGATTGTCCGAGCAGCGGGCGCTTGCTTCTGTATTATAGAGGAGAGGAGGAGGCTGTAACGTTAGAGGATTGGAGAGGAGGAGGCTGTAACGTTAGAGGATTGGAGAGGAGAAGAGGAGAGGAGGAGGCTGTAACGTTGGAGGATTGTAAAGGAGAAGAGGAGAGGAGGAGGCTGTAACGTTAGAGGATTGTAAAGGAGAAGAGGAGAGGAAGAGGCTGTAACGTTAATAGGATTGTAGAGGAGAAGAGGAGAGGAGGAGGCTGTAACGTTAATAGGATTGTAGAGGAGATCTTCGCTGGTGTTTTGTCTGGAGCCATGGAGCGTTTCCTGGTCTTTGTGAAGCAGATCAGGAGGTCCAGGAGGCGCAAGGGGAAAAAGTACAGACCGGAGGAGGACTATCAGGAGGGATATGAAGATGTGTATTATTATGCTTCTGAACACCTGCACAGTAAGTCAACCTGGGAACCAGGGAGGGTTGGAGAGAAGGAGGGAGAGATGAAGTGAGAGAGAGAGAGAGAGAGAGAGAGAGAGAGAGAGAGAGAGAGAGAGAGAGAGAGAGAGAGAATGACAGAGAGAATGAGAGAGAATGTGAGAGAATATGAGAGAGAGAGATAATGAGAGAGAGAGCTAATGATTCCGTACAGGGAATGGGACCAGGGAGAGCAGGAGAAAGAGAGGGAGGTGGAAGGTTGGCTGGCCGGTCGGAGGCTGATCTGTTGTTTCATTGTGTTGTAGGATGATCAGCTCTGAACTGACAGGGAGGGCTGCTACTGTGGGGCAAACAAGCAGCTTATCATCACATTATGAAAACCTAGAGTGGCCTGGATGGATGGGGATAGCATTAGTGGTGTAGGGGTGTGTGTGTGTGTGTGTGTGTGTGTGTGTGTGTGTGTGTGTGTGTGTGTGTGTGTGTGTGTGTGTGTGTGTGTGTGTGTGTGTGTGTGTGTGTGTGTGTGTGTGTGTGTGTGTGTGTGTGTGTGTGTTGTTTCACCCCTTGTTACTCTCTGATGGATATGTGGCTAACGTTTATCTGCATTGATTCTGCTGCATAATGTGGACTGTACTGTACCAGTACTAAACAATGTAGCAGGATGATCTGATACTGTTTA
>NW_025746403.1:52500-67500 GCF_021184085.1 Oncorhynchus gorbuscha
CTCAGGTCAAGTCAGCCTCTAGATAACCTACTGCCCTCAGGTCTAGTCAGCCTATAGATAACCTACTGCCCTCAGGTCTAGTCAGCCTCTAGATAACCTACTGCTCTCAGGTCTAGTCAGCCTATAGATAACCTACTGCTCTCAGGTCTAGTCAGCCTCTAGATAACCTACTGCTCTCAGGTCTAGTCAGCCTCTAGATAACCTACTGCTCTAAGGTCTAGTCAGCCTCTAGATAACCTACTGCTGCCATCCTCAGGTCTAGTCAGTCTCTAGATAACCTACTGCTCTCAGGTCTAGTCAGCCTCTAGATAACCTACTGCTCTAAGGTCTAGTCAGCCTCTAGATAACCTACTGCTGCCATCCTCAGGTCTAGTCAGTCTCTAGATAACCTACTGCCCTCAGGTCTAGTCAGCCTCTAGATAACCTACTGCTCTCAGGTCTAGTCAGCCTCTAGATAACCTACTGCTGCCATCCTCAGGTCTAGTCAGCCTCTAGATAACCTACTGCTCTCAGGTCTAGTCAGCCTCTAGATAACCTACTCCTTTCATCCTCAGGTCTAGTCAGTCTCTAGATAACCTACTGCTCTCAGGTCTAGTCAGCCTCTAGATAACCTACTGCTCTAAGGTCTAGTCAGCCTCTAGATAACCTACTGCTGCCATCCTCAGGTCTAGTCAGTCTCTAGATAACCTACTGCCCTCAGGTCTAGTCAGCCTCTAGATAACCTACTGCTCTCAGGTCTAGTCAGCCTCTAGATAACCTACTGCTGCCATCCTCAGGTCTAGTCAGCCTCTAGATAACCTACTGCTCTCAGGTCTAGTCAGCCTCTAGATAACCTACTCCTTTCATCCTCAGGTCTAGTCAGTCTCTAGATAACATGAGTGACTCTCTCTCTCTCTGTCTCTCTCTCTCTCTCTCTGTCTCTCTCTCTCTCTCTCTCTCTCTCTGTCTCTCTCTCTCTCTCTCTCTCATGAATTACAAGTTGGTCAGTCGAGCCTCTGCATTTATTTTCTCTCCGTCTTTGTTTCATTCTGAGAGGGAATTCATTTATTTTTTGTCCAGATCCCACAGAATTAAAGCAGTTTCTCTCTTTCTCATCTGATATCTGTCTCTCAGCGTTAATGAGATGCGTTCTTTGTCATTATAATAGTCATAATAACGATTTGGCTCAGGATGGTTGAATACTATAAGTCTTTACTTCAGCTGTTAATGTCATATGGATCTGCATTCATTCATCCTGATTCTGGCTTTTATCAACACTTGTGAAAACAAAAGCAGTGCTTTTTAAAATATGTTTTTTAGTTTATTTTTATAGCCAACTAATTGGCACAGCTTGGGACACAGTGAGTCAGAGGAGAAGGCGGCAAAATAACTGGTTGTATTTATACATCTCTATCTGGCTGTAGAATACGTCATCTCTGTTCCCATTTAACACACATTTGAGCCAGAGCGGTGGCAGAAGGGGTTCGAGGCAGAAGAGGATGCAGGGTTCTCAATAAACCGGCTGGTATTTCTACATGTACCATGTAGCCGAGAAGGTGTGTGTGTGTGTGTGTGTGTGTGTGTGTGTGTGTGTGTGTGTGTGTGTGTGTGTGTGTGTGTGTGTGTGTGTGTGTGTGTGTGTGTGTGTGTGTGTGTGTGTGTGTGTGTGTGTGTGTGTGTGTGTGTGTGTGTGTGCACATCCTTGTGTGTTTGGGTTCGTTCCACTCTAGCCACTAATTAATTTGTGCAGAAGATACTCCTTAAAAATGTCAGGTTTGGTGTCTGCCCTCCCTCCCCCTCCCTTTCTCCTCTCCCCTACTCCCTCCCTCCCCCTCCTTTCTCCTCTCCCCTACTCCCTCCTCTCAGGCTCCCTCCCTCCCCCTCCATTTCTCCTTCCCTCTCTGGCTCCCTTTCTCCTCTCCCCTACTCCCTCCTCTCAGGCTCCCTCCCTCCCTCCCCCTCCCTTTCTCCTCTCCCCTACTCCCTCCTCTGAGGCTGCCTCCCTCCCCCTCCCTTTCTCCTCTCCCCTACTCCCTCCTCTCAGGCTCCCTGCCTCCCTCCCTTTCTCCTCTCCCCTACTCCCTCCTCTGAGGCTGCCTCCCTCCCTCCTCTCCCCTCCTCCCTCCCAGCCAGCCAGCCAGCCTCCATACGTCCTGTCCAACCCCAGCCTCCCTCCCTCCCTCCCTCCCTCCCTCCCTCCCCTCCCTCCCTCCCTCCCTCCCTCCCTCCCTCCCTCCCTCCCTCCCTCCCTCCCTCCCTCCCTCCCTCCCTCCCTCCTCTCCCCCTCTCCCCTCCTCCTCCCTCCCAGCCAGCCAGCCTCCATACGTCCTGTCCAGCCCCAGCCTCCCTCCCTCCCTCCCTCCCTCCCTCCCTCCCTCCTCTCCCCTCTCCCCTCCTCCCTCCCAGCCAGCCAGCCTCCATACGTCCTGTCCAGCCCCAGCCTCCCTCCCCTGCCTCCCTCTCCCTCCCTCCCTCCTCTCCCCTCTCCCATCCTCCCTCCCAGCCAGCCAGCCTCCATACGTCCTGTCCAGCCCCAGCCTCCCTCCCTCCCTCCCTCCCTCCCTCCCTCCCTCCCTCCTCTCCCCTCTCCCCTCCTCCCTCCCAGCCAGCCAGCCTCCATACATCCTGTCCAACCCCAGCCTCCCTCTCCCTCCCTCCCTCCCTCCTCTCCCCTCTCCCCTCCTCCCTCCCAGCCAGCCAGCCTCCATACGTCCTGTCCAGCCCCAGCCTGTAGATGCTAAATAATTCATGGAATAATTTGAGGCGTTCTATCACATCTATCACATTCTCTCTTCTTCCATGAGGCCATGTCTTATATCCACTGATGGCTTTCCTTAGTCCTTTCATTACTTTAATGTGTGTCTGTTTGAGTTGTTGCCTGTGTTTCCACCTCCCTATGGTTGAGGGAAACGATTCATCTAGGAGACCTGAAGACCACGACAGAACATCTAATGATTATAGACCCTCTATAACCTAACTATCCTCTAGACATAGACCCTCTATAACCTAACTGTCCTGTAGACATAGTCCCTCTATAACCTAACTATCCTCTAGACATAGACCCTCTATAACCTAACTATCCTCTAGACATAGTCCCTCTATAACCTAACTATCCTCTAGACATAGTCCCTCTATAACCTAACTGACCTCTAGACATAGACCCTCTATAACCTAACTGTCCTGTAGACATAGACCCTCTATAACCTAACTGACCTCTAGACATAGGCCCTCTATAACCTAACTGACCTCTAGACATAGACCCTCTATAACCTAACTGTCCTGTAGACATAGACCCTCTATAACCTAACTGACCTCTAGTCATAGACCCTCTATAACCTAACTATCCTGTAGACATAGACCCTCTATAACCTAACTGACCTCTAGACATAGACCCTCTATAACCTAACTGTCCATCCTCTAGACATAGACCCTCTATAACCTAACTGACCTGTAGACATAGACCCTCTATAACCTAACTGTCCATCCTCTAGACATAGACCCTCTATAACCTAACTGTCCTGTAGACATAGTCCCTCTATAACCTAACTGACCTCTAGACATAGTCCCTCTATAACCTAACTGTCCATCCTCTAGACATAGACCCTCTATAACCTAACTGACCTCTAGACATAGTCCCTCTATAACCTAACTGACCTCTAGACATAGTCCCTCTATAACCTAACTGTCCTGTAGACATAGTCCCTCTATAACCTAACTGTCCTCTAGACATAGTCCCTCTATAACCTAACTGTCCTGTAGACATAGACCCTCTATAACCTAACTGACTGTCCTCTAGTCATAGTCCCTCTATAACATAACTGTCCTGTAGACATAGACCCTCTATAACCTAACTATCCTCTAGACATAGACCCTCTATAACCTAACTGACCCCTAGACATAGACCCTCTATAACCTAACTGTCCATCCTCTAGACATAGACCCTATATAACCTAACTGTCCTGTAGACATAGTCCCTCTATAACCTAACTGACCTCTAGACATAGTCCCTCTATAACCTAACTGACCTCTAGACATAGTCCCTCTATAACCTAACTATCCTGTAGACATAGTCCCTCTATAACCTAACTGTCCTGTAGACATAGACCCTCTATAACCTAACTGACTGTCCTCTAGTCATAGTCCCTCTTTAACCTAACTATCCTGTAGACATAGACCCTCTATAACCTAACTGTCCTGTAGACATAGTCCCTCTATAACCTAACTGTCCTGTAGACATAGACCCTCTATAACCTAACTGTCCTGTAGACATAGTCCCTCTATAACCTAACTGTCCTCTAGACATAGACCCTCTATAACCTAACTGTCCTGTAGACATAGACCCTCTATAACCTAACTATCCTGTAGACATAGACCCTCTATAACCTAACTGACTGTCCTCTAGTCATAGTCCCTCTATAACCTAACTGACCTCTAGACATAGTCCCTCTATAACCTAACTGACCTGTAGACATAGACCCTCTATAACCGAACTAAACATCCTATAGACATAGACCCTCTATAACCGAACTAAACATCCTATAGACATAGACCCTCTATAACCTTACTGTCTATCCTGTAGACATAGTCCCTCTATAACCTAACTGTCCTGTAGACATAGTCCCTCTATAACCTAACTGTCTATCCTGTAGACATAGTCCCTCTATAACCTAACTGTCCTGTAGACATAGTCCCTCTATAACCTAACTGTCCTGTAGACATAGTCCCTCTATAACCTAACTATCCTCTAGACATAGTCCCTCTATAACCTAACTGTCCTGTAGACATAGACCCTCTATAACCTTACTGTCTATCCTGTAGACATAGTCCCTCTATAACCTAACTGTCCTGTAGACATAGTCCCTCTATAACCTAACTGTCCTGTAGACATAGTCCCTCTATAACCTAACTGTCCTGTAGACATAGTCCCTCTATAACCTAACTGTCTATCCTGTAGACATAGTCCCTCTATAACCTAACTATCCTGTAGACATAGACCCTCTATAACCTAACTATCCTCTAGACATAGTCCCTCTATAACCTAACTGTCCTGTAGACATAGACCCTCTATAACCTTACTGTCTATCCTGTAGACATAGTCCCTCTATAACCTAACTGTCCTGTAGACATAGTCCCTCTATAACCTAACTGTCCTGTAGACATAGTCCCTCTATAACCTAACTGTCCTGTAGACATAGTCCCTCTATAACCTAACTGTCCTGTAGACATAGTCCCTCTATAACCTAACTGTCCTGTAGACATAGACCCTCTATAACCTAACTGTCCTGTAGACATAGGCCCTCTATAACCTAACTGTCCTGTAGACATAGACCCTCTATAACCTAACTGTCCTGTAGACATAGACCCTCTATAACCTAACTGTCCTGTAGACATAGTCCCTCTATAACCTAACTGTCCTCTAGACATAGTCCCTCTATAACCTAACTGTCCTGTAGACATAGTCCCTCTATAACCTAACTATCCTCTAGACATAGTCCCTCTATAACCTAACTGTCCTGTAGACATAGTCCCTCTATAACCTAACTGTCCTCTAGACATAGTCCCTCTATAACCTAACTGTCCTGTAGACATAGTCCCTCTATAACCTAACTGTCCTGTAGACATAGACCCTCTATAACCTAACTGTCCTGTAGACATAGTCCCTCTATAACCTAACTGTCCTCTAGACATAGTCCCTCTATAACCTAACTGTCCTGTAGACATAGTCCCTCTATAACCTAACTATCCTCTAGACATAGTCCCTCTATAACCTAACTGTCCTCTAGACATAGTCCCTCTATAACCTAACTGTCCTGTAGACATAGTCCCTCTATAACCTAACTGTCTATCCTGTAGACATAGTCCCTCTATAACCTAACTATCCTGTAGACATAGACCCTCTATAACCTAACTGTCCTGTAGACATAGTCCCTCTATAACCTAACTGTCCTGTAGACATAGACCCTCTATAACCTAACTGTCCTGTAGACATAGTCCCTCTATAACCTAACTGTCTATCCTGTAGACATATTCCCTCTATAACCTAACTGTCCTGTAGACATAGTCCCTCTATAACCTAACTGTCCTGTAGACATAGTCCCTCTATAACCTAACTGTCCTGTAGACATAGACCCTCTATAACCTAACTGTCCTGTAGACATAGTCCCTCTATAACCTAACTGTCCTGTAGACATAGTCCCTCTATAACCTAACTGTCTATCCTGTAGACATAGTCCCTCTATAACCTAACTGTCCTGTAGACATAGTCCCTCTATAACCTAACTGACCTCTAGACATAGTCCCTCTATAACCTAACTGTCCTGTAGACATAGTCCCTCTATAACCTAACTGTCCTGTAGACATAGTCCCTCTATAACCTAACTGTCCTGTAGACATAGACCCTCTATAACCTAACTGTCCTGTAGACATAGTCCCTCTATAACCTAACTGTCCTGTAGACATAGTCCCTCTATAACCTAACTGTCCTGTAGACATAGTCCCTCTATAACCTAACTGTCCTGTAGACATAGTCCCTCTATAACCTAACTGACCTGTAGACATAGTCCCTCTATAACCTAACTGTCCTGTAGACATAGTCCCTCTATAACCTAACTGACCTGTAGACATAGTCCCTCTATAACCTAACTGTCCTGTAGACATAGTCCCTCTATAACCTAACTGTCTATCCTGTAGACATAGTCCCTCTATAACCTAACTGTCCTGTAGACATAGACCCTCTATAACCTAACTGTCCTGTAGACATAGTCCCTCTATAACCTAACTGTCCTGTAGACATAGTCCCTCTATAACCTAACTATCCTCTAGACATAGTCCCTCTATAACCTAACTGTCCTGTAGACATAGTCCCTCTATAACCTAACTATCCTCTAGACATAGTCCCTCTATAACCTAACTGTCTATCCTGTAGACATATTCCCTCTATAACCTAACTGTCCTGTAGACATAGTCCCTCTATAACCTAACTGTCCTGTAGACATAGTCCCTCTATAACCTAACTGTCCTGTAGACATAGACCCTCTATAACCTAACTGTCCTGTAGACATAGTCCCTCTATAACCTAACTGTCCTGTAGACATAGTCCCTCTATAACCTAACTGTCTATCCTGTAGACATAGTCCCTCTATAACCTAACTGTCCTGTAGACATAGTCCCTCTATAACCTAACTGACCTCTAGACATAGTCCCTCTATAACCTAACTGTCCTGTAGACATAGTCCCTCTATAACCTAACTGTCCTGTAGACATAGTCCCTCTATAACCTAACTGTCCTGTAGACATAGACCCTCTATAACCTAACTGTCCTGTAGACATAGTCCCTCTATAACCTAACTGTCCTGTAGACATAGTCCCTCTATAACCTAACTGTCCTGTAGACATAGACCCTCTATAACCTAACTGTCCTGTAGACATAGTCCCTCTATAACCTAACTATCCTGTAGACATAGACCCTCTATAACCTAACTATCCTGTAGACATAGACCCTCTATAACCTAACTGACCTCTAGACATAGTCCCTCTATAACCTAACTGACCTGTAGACATAGACCCTCTATAACCGAACTAAACATCCTATAGACATAGACCCTCTATAACCTTACTGTCTATCCTGTAGACATAGTCCCTCTATAACCTAACTGTCTATCCTGTAGACATAGTCCCTCTATAACCTAACTGTCCTGTAGACATAGTCCCTCTATAACCTAACTGTCCTGTAGACATAGTCCCTCTATAACCTAACTGTCCATCTCACTGGGTGGGAGAAAGGGTTGGGTTTCACCATCATCTGGTCATGTTCATTCAGGATACACTGTAGCAAAACATTTTGCCACAGTAAAGCATAACAATCATGTCTGATTGGACCAGTTCAGATAAAACCTCCCTGTTTCATTATGTTGTTTTGTGGACCTTTCGTCCATTTCCTGTCTACTAAAAAACACAACCCCTGCAACTGTCTGTCACATTTGAATCAGTCTAACTGATATAGGGCACTTCTGTCTCCCTGGACGTTGACACTGAGTCATTCCCCCTTTGGGGGGGGGTTGTTTTGTAAGTCTATTTTTAAGGCGGTTTGGAAAGGGCCTGGAGAGGGCTGCTCATCGTGTTAAATGCCATAGCGACTTCCCACTGTGACTTCGGCCGTTAAACCCCAGTTGTCACCAGTGGTGTGCTGAAGTCCCGCACAGATTCGGTTCCTCACACATCAACCCACAGCTCAGCACTACGACGTGGTGGTTAACAGGATCCTAAAGATGCCCTTTAGATAACCACGTTAGATACTTACCGGAGTCTAACGTGGTCATCACTTAACAGCCAACAGCACGGCTGAGGAGACATGTGTTCAGTTTTCACTGCAGGGAGTCAGACAGTCTTCTAAACAAGCTACTCACAACAAGGCTGATGAACAGACCAGACATAACAGCCCAGGACCCAGGCCCTCATTAAAACTACAACAAGGCTGAGGAACATACAGACCGAACATTACAGCCCAGGCCCCTCATTAAAACTACAACAAGGCTGAGGAACAGACCAGACATTACAGCCCAGGACCCAGGCCCCTCATTAAAACTACAACAAGGCTGAGGAACAGACCAGACATTACAGCCCAGGACCCAGGCCCCTCATTAAAACTACAACAAGGCTGAGGAACAGACCAGACATTACAGCCCAGGACCCAGGCCCCTCATTAAAACTACAACAAGGCTGAGGAACAGACCAGACATTACAGCCCAGGACCCAGGCCCCTCATTAAAACTACAACAAGGCTGAGGAACAGACCAGACATTACAGCCCAGGACCCAGGCCCTCATTAAAACTACAACAAGGCTGAGGAACATACCGAACATTACAGCCAGGACCCAGGCCCCTCATTAAAACTACAACAAGGCTGAGGAACAGACCAGACATTACAGCCCAGGACCCAGGCCCTCATTAAAACTACAACAAGGCTGAGGAACATACAGACCGAACATTACAGCCCAGGCCCCTCATTAAAACTACAACAATACTACTGTTAGTCTCGTTGGCTTAACACCTAACACATAAAGATATGTAGATATCGACCCGATACTGTGGCTGATAACCTGATAGCAACCTGATACTGTAGTCATGCTGAGGCCATTCATTGTCTTATCTTCTGTGTTGATGTATGAGACTATAAATGACTGTTATCAAGCCAATCAGAGTGAAGAGACTGTACATGCAGGTTCATTATCATTTCAACACATACTCAAACCACCCACAGGTTGTATTGAATGGGCCCACAGGTTGTATTGAATGGGCCCACAGGTCTTAATGAATGGGCCCACAGGTTGTATTGGATGGGCCCACAGGTTGTAATGAATGGGCCCGCAGGTTGTAATGAATGGGCCCGCAGGTTGTAATGAATGGGCCCACAGGTCTTAATGAATGGGCCCACAGGTTGTAATGAATGGGCCCGCAGGTTGTAATGAATGGGCCCGCAGGTTGTAATGAATGGGCCCGCAGGTTGTAATGAATGGGCCCACAGGTCTTAATGAAGGGGCCCACAGGTTGTATTGAATGGGCCCACAGGTTGTATTGAATGGGCCCACAGGTTGTAATGAATGGGCCCACAGGTTGTAATGAATGGGCCCACAGGTTGTATTGAATGGGCCCACAGGTTGTATTGAATGGGCCCACAGGTTGTAATGAATGGGCCCACAGGTTGTAATGAATGGGCCCACAGGTTGTATTGAATGGGCCCATAGGTTGTATTGAATGGGCCCACAGGTTGTAATGAATGGGCCCACAGGTCTTAATGAAGGGGCCCACAGGTTGTATTGAATGGGCCCACAGGTTGTAATGAATGGGCCCACAGGTTGTAATGAATGGGCCCACAGGTCTTAATGAATGGGCCCACAGGTTGTAATGAATGGGCCCACAGGTTGTATTGAATGGGCCCACAGGTTGTATTGAATGGGCCCACAGGTCTTAATGAATGGGCCCACAGGTCTTAATGAATGGGCCCACAGGTTGTATTGAATGGGCCCACAGGTCTTAATGAATGGGCCCACAGGTTGTATTGAATGGGCCCACAGGTCTTAATGAATGGGCCCACAGATCTTAATGAATGGGCCCACAGGTTGTATTGAATGGGCCCACAGGTCTTAATGAATGGGCCCACAGGTCTTATTGAATGGGCCCACAGGTCTTAATGAATGGGCCCACAGGTTGTATTGAATGGGCCCACAGGTTGTATTGAATGGGCCCACAGGTTGTATTGAATGGGCCCACATGTTGTAATGAATGGGCCCACATGTTGTAATGAATGGGCCCACAGGTTGTATTGAATGGGCCCACAGGTCTTAATGAATGGGCCCACAGGTTGTATTGAATGGGCCCACAGGTTGTAATGAATGGGCCCACAGGTTGTATTGAATGGGCCCACAGGTTGTAATGAATGGGCCCACAGGTTGTATTGGATGGGCCCACAGGTTGTATTGAATGGGCCCACAGGTTGTAATGAATGGGCCCACAGGTTGTATTGGATGGGCCCACAGGTTGTAATGAATGGGCCCACAGGTTGTAATGAATGGGCCCACAGGTTGTATTGAATGGGCCCACAGGTTGTAATGAATGGGCCCACAGGTTGTAATGAATGGGCCCACAGGTTTTATTGAATGGGCCCACAGGTTGTATTGAATGGGCCCACAGGTTGTAATGAATGGGCCCACAGGTTTTATTGAATGGGCCCACAGGTTGTATTGAATGGGCCCACAGGTTGTAATGAATGGGCCCACAGGTCTTAATGAATGGGCCCACAGGTCATATTGAATGGGCCCTCGGGTTGCATGTTTGACACCTTGTGTCTACAGTGAGTCTTTAATAATGTCAAACCCCCTGTAGTACAGACATATTAGAGCTGATGCTGAGACAGCAGGTTTGATCCAGGCGTCTCTGCACAGTGCAGACACTGTGTAATTTACAACCTGCCTCCGTTTAAACTCTGTCAGCAAACGAAAGCAATGATTCTCAGAATAAACCTTAATGGGCTACGGCTGCCAAGGAGCAGCAGCTGTTGTCTCCGGCCCATCATTGGTGGGTGGATGTGTGTGTGTGTGTGTGTAGTGTGTGCTGCTGTGTACTGCTGTGCGCTCGAAGGCAGGGATGTACAGAGAGCAATTTGTGTTTGGTCCGACCACCCACCGCTCTACCACCAGCCATTTCTCTCAGCTTTACCCCTAGGTAAACTGTTAGCTTTTGTTTCCGACCAGTTTTAGCCTCAGGCTTCTCCATCAGGTTTAGCATCAAGGCTATCGCTAGCTAGCTTTAGCTAACCAGGTTCCTCCACCAGGTTTAACATCAATGCTTTCGCTAGCTAGCTTTAGCTAACCAGGTTCCTCCATCAGGTTTAGCATCAAGTCTATCACTAGCTAGCTTTAGCTAACCAGGTTCCTCTTCCTTTACCCCTTTGTAAACTGTTAGCTTTTGTTTCAGACCAGTTTTAGCATCAGGCTTCTCCATCAGGTTTAGCTTCAAGGCTATCGCTAGCTAGCTTTAACTAACCAGGTTCCTCCATCAGGTTTAGCATCAAGGCTATCGCTAGGTAGCTTTAGCTAACCAGGTTTCCCTCAGCTTTACCCCTGTTATACACTGTGGAGGGATGTTGTCTGATGTGTTGGAGAGAGGGGGGGGACTCAGTGAGCATAGCCTTGCTATTGAGAAAGGCCACCGTGGGCAGACATGGCTCTCAAGAGAAGACAGGCTATATGCGCACTTCCTAACCTCCTGACAAATTTATGACCATATTAGAGAGACATATTTCCCTCAGATTACACAGATCCACAAAGAATTTGAAAACAAACCTAATTTTGATAAACTCCCATATCTACTGGGTGAAATACCACAGTGTTCCATCACAGCAGCAAGATTTGTGATCTTTTGCCACAAGAAAAGGTCAACCAGTGAAGAACAAACACCATTGTAAATACAACCCATATTTATGCTTATTTAGTTTCCCTTTTGTACTTTAACTATTTGCACATCATTACAACACTATATATACATAATATGACATTTGCAATGTCTTTATTATTTTGGAACTTCTGTAAGTGTAATCTTTACTGTTAATTTTGTTTATTTCACTTTTGTATATTATCTTCTTCACTTGCTTTGGCAATGTTAACACATGTTTCCCATGAGAGAGAGAGAGAGAGAGATGCTAGAGAGAGAGAGAGAGAGAGAGAGAGAGAGAGATGATTGAGAGAGAGAGAGAGATGATAGAGAGAGAGAGAGAGAGAGAGAGAGAGAGAGAGAGAGAGAGAGAGAGAGAGAGAGAGATAGAGAGAGAGATGATAGAGAGAGAGAGAGAGAGAGAGATGATAGAGAGAGAGAGGGAGAGAGATGATAGAGAGAGAGAGAGAGAGAGAGAGAGAGAGAGAGAGAGATGATGGAGAGAGAGAGAGATGATGGAGAGAGATGATGGATAGAGAGAGAGAGAGGGAGAGAGAGATGATGGAGAGAGAGAGAGATGATGGAGAGAGATGATGGAGAGAGAGAGAGAGAGAGAGAGAGAACTACACATGAATATATATATTGTCACAACCCAACATCAGCCCGGTTGCTGTCTCTCTGACTTGATTTTACTGTGTTGTATTGACCGGTCTGTCAATCTTTCTCTCGTTTTTCCCAGATTAGTGTCTGAGGCTGCACGGCACGGAACAAGGTTTTGAATAATTGAATGATAAAGAGTTGAATTATTTAAGTTTGTTAAAGCAGCAGTATTAAACAAGGTTGATGTCACGTTTCAATTACTCCCTTGGTATTTAGTGGAAGTTTTATTGCAAAGCATCAACAGTATTTAAGAACAGTCCTTTGGTACAGCATCAACAGTATTTAAGACAGTCCTATGGTACAGCATCAACAGTATTTAAGACATATCCTTTGGTACAGCATCAACAGTATTTAAGACATATCCTTTGGTACAGCATCAACAGTATTTAAGACATATCCTTTGGTACAGCATCAACAGTATTTAAGACCAGTCCTTTGGTACAGCATCAACAGTATTTAAGACCAGTCCTTTGGTACAGCATCAACAGTATTTAAGACATATCCTTTGGTACAGCATCAACAGTATTTAAGAACAGTCCTTTGGTACAGCATCAACAGTATTTAAGACAGTCCTTTGGTACAGCATCAACAGTATTTAAGACCAGTCCTATGGTACAGCATCAACAGTATTTAAGACATATCCTTTGGTACAGCATCAACAGTATTTAAGAACAGTCCTTTGGTACAGCATCAACAGTATTTAAGAACAGTCCTTTGGTACAGCATCAACAGTATTTAAGACCAGTCCTTTGGTACAGCATCAACAGTATTTAAGACCAGTCCTTTGGTACAGCATCAACAGTATTTAAGACCAGTCCTTTGGTACAGCATCAACAGTATTTAAGACCAGTCCTTTGGTACAGCATCAACAGTATTTAAGACCAGTCCTTTGGTACAGCATCAACAGTATTTAAGACCAGTCCTTTGGTACAGCATCAACAGTATTTAAGACATATCCTTTGGTACAGCATCAGCAGTTGATCTCTGTCGAGGTTGGATCTAAGAGCGGGCGCTTGGCTATGACATCACAGCCTCCTTTAAGGACCGTTCTGCAGACCTTGTTCGTCTCCTTGCCTTCTCACGTCATTCAATGTGAATAATATTTTGCTCTTAACAGGGCAGAGCTGAGCAGAGCTTCTGAAAGGTCCCTGGCTTTAGGCCTCTGAGGCCTCCGGCCCTCACCTCTCTCTGGAGTATTAGCGGCCACACACACACATACACACATACACACATACACACACACACACACACACACACACACACACACACACACACACACACACACACACACACACACACACACACACACACACACACACACACACACACACACACACACACACACACACACACACACACACACACACACACACACCAATCTCTTCCATTGCAGGGGCTACTCCATTATCCTGGAGGAGGAACAATGAAGGATAGTTGTTTTTCTCTCCTCTTTCTTTCTTTCTTTCTTTCTTTCTTTCTTTCTTTCTTTCTTTCTTTCTCTCTCCCTCCCTCCCTCCCTCCCTCCCTCCCTCCCTCCCTCCCTCCCCCTCCCTCCCTCCCTCCTCACAACAGTTCTAGGAACAGTGTGCAGCTCCCTCCCTCCCTCCCTCCCTCCCTCCCTCCCTCCCCCTCCCTCCCTCCCTCCTCACAACAGTTCTAGGAGCCGTGTGCAGCTCTCTCTGCCTCACTCCCTCCCTCCCTCCTTCCCTCCCTCCCTCCCTCCCTCCATCCCTCCCTCCCTCCCTCCCTCCCTCCCTCCCTACCTCCTCACAACAGTTCTAGGAGCCGTGTGCAGCTCCCTCCCTCCCTCCATCCATCCCTCCCTCCATCCCTCGCTCCCTCCCTCCATCCCTCCCTCCCCTCCTCCTCCCTCCCTCCCTCCTCCCCCTCTTCACAACAGTTCTAGGAGCCGTGTGTGCAGCTCTCTCTGTAAAGGACACAGCAGTGGGTTGTCAGATTCCTCTGCCTAGTGCAGCATTTGATAGCTAGCGATTTGAATTAGAGGCTCCACTGAGTAGCTACTGTATGTCCCTAATGGTACCCTATTATCTATATAGTGCACTACTTTAGACCAGGGCCCTATGCAGGTAGTGCACTATGCAGGAGATAGGGTGTCATGTGGGACTGAACCTATAGAAGGAGGGTTTTTCTGGAGCAGGGAGCAGCCCCATAATAACACACTCTCTCCTTTATTCTCATCCACTCTCCTCCTCTCATCCATCCTCTCCTCTCATCCATCTTCCACTCTCCTCCTCTCATCCATCCTCTCCTCTCATCCACTCTCCTCCTCTCATCCATCCTCTCCTCTTATCCATCCTCTCCTCTCATCCACTCTCCTCCTCTCATCCATCCTCTCCTCTTATCCATCCTCTCCTCTCATCCACTCTCCTCCTCTCATCCACTCTCCTCTCATCCACTCTCCTCCTCTCATCC